>NW_025999961.1:5487283-5572657 GCF_001458135.2 Marmota marmota marmota
GGTAGAGAGAGAGGAGGGGAGGGGAGGGGAGAGGTGGGGAGGGGGGAGGGTGGAGGATGGGAAAGGCAGCGGAGCACAACAGACACTAGGATGGCAATTTGTAAATCAATGGATGTGTAACTGATGTGATTCTGCAATCTGTGTATGGGGTGAAGGTGGGAGTTCATAACCCACTTGAATCAAAGTGTCAAATATGATATGCCAAGAAATTTGTAACGTTTTGAACAACCCACAATAAAAAATTAAAAAAAAAAAAAAAAGAAGAGAAAAGAGAGAAAACAGCATTGAGTGAGTGTAGAGAGTCCTAGGAAGGTTTGATGGTGATGAACAGCTAAGCACAGGAACACTAAGAAGGTGTTAATAACTGAGGAAAAAAATTAAAGGACTTGTTTTTGATGTAGCACCAGGGGACTGCAAAGCCCAGAACTTCAACACAGAGATTTCAACCCCCAAATTAAGAAATCAGATGGATTTGCGACCAAGAAGAACAAATCTTGATGCTCCTTAAGTGAAAGGAAGATGAAGCTCTGTCTTGAACTGGCGTGAGGAGATTAAGGGGAGCATGATTATAAATGGCATCAGTCAGAGTGGGCTTTTTACAGTCTCACATTGTAAGTGTGGAGTTAGGAGATACCACAGGTTAATTCATTGCCTTAGTGATGTGTTCAAGGGCCAAGGCCAGCCCTTTCCATTCTGCTGTCCTTTCAGCCTTACCCTATTAGCTTTTTTCTTCAGGCTTATTCCTTAGTGTCAGGGTGTTTTCTGTGGTTTCAGATATCACTTCTTCATTTCAACTGCAGAGTTATAGGAAGGTATAAAACGTGGGCTTAGTCCATTCCCTTCTTTCTTATTGGGGTTGAACTTCTTTTCCAGAAATCCCTATATACTTTCCTGATGTTATCATAGTTCCACTTTTAAATTTACTGGAAAATGCAGCTAGCATAATCAAGATAAACTAATCATAGTTTATCCTTTTGGACACAGGAGAGGAGCTTACCTTTTCTGAGCACATGATTGCCTACTCTCTGTCTCAATCAGGAAGGAAACATAAGAGAGGAAGCTGTTGAAGGGTACTTAATAATTAACTGCCATAAGTGATAACCACAGCTGAGATCTCATTCAACAAAAATACTCCTTTTGTTTTTGCTTTTGTCAAAGACCTGTGATAAAGGAATAAATACTGTATAGCAAACCATGGAAAGAGTTTGTTTATTTATGTTTTAATCTTTGTCTCTGTTGCATTGTGTGATACTGAACTTGTCTTTTTAAACACTTTGTAGGGTATCCTGGAATTTTGAGTTTATGTAAATTAGTTTGTTGCTATGAATTCTGATCCTTGTGAACTATACAGAAATTAACTTCACTGACCATTTTTTATATATTGTGATTTTTATTGGGTTGAAGAAAGGCTTTATTTTGTGCTGATAATGTATTCTGACAGAAGTACTGCCAGAAGTTTTATAGTGTCTAACACATTTGGTGAGATACAAAACAGAAATTCCAAATCTACGATTTCTTACTATAACATAATTTGATCATAATGCAGCAGTGAAGAAGCATTGGGTTGGAAGATAGGAAGCCTGGAATATACTGCTGGCTCTTCAGCAAATTAACTTGTGGACTTCCTTCAGTTATTTTATTTCTGCACAGCTTAAATGCATCATCTCTTCCCTTGAAGAAGTTTTATTAGATCCATATTTCCTAGACTGTGTTCCATGTAAGAGGAACTTTCTGAGAAAGGTTTATTGATGTATGTGAACTGAAAATTTTGTTCAAATAAGTTTGGAAAATAGTGGGTTAAATCAAATTAATCACATTTCTTCACTGCAGAATTCTCAGAGCCTTTACTGTACAAATATGCTCTGTGGATCTCCAAGGGATAAAGTGAGTGCATGGGATTTTCTAACCCAGTTGGATCAGGAACTCTGTTTTGTTTGTTTGGTTTTGACTTTTTGAAAAATCAAAAAGCATTTTTTCTGTGGAGCACAGTTTGTAAAACATTGACTCAGGAGTAGTTGACTCTGTAATTATACAGAAGGAATTTTTTTTTTTTTCTAATCTCAGAGTTTCTTTTCCTGGGGTAACAGCAAGGGATAGCCTTAACCACGTCAGTTATGGAAGGCATATTGAAAGAGAAGTAGGTAGAATCTGTAAGGTAGATGGAATTTTCATAGCTGAAGCTGAGTGGAGAAATTTATCAGTAAAAGGAACAGCATGGATAAAGACACGAACAGTGGACTTGGGTAAACCAACATTATCTTCATTTTTAATTTCAACTTTTTCTGGCTTCACTGTGCAGAAATGGGTTGAGAAGGGAACATAACAGAGTGAATGAACTCCATTGTATAATAAGGCATAATCATTTGAGAGCTTTAGGGCCATGTTTCTCTGTGGCCTATTGGAATAAGGGACACTCAGACCATTCTTGTGCATGTGTGTGTGTGCGTGCATGCCATATGTGTTCATTTGTATGCATGTGTGTATGTTTATTCATATGTAAGAAGTTAATTTGGATGTGAGATGTTATTTATTCTCCAGTTCACTTTTTGTTCTGTGCTCCTTTTTACTTCAAACCTTGAGATTTCTTGGTTATCTTGAAAGGAAATGTAGAAATCATGCAGAAGAGGAGGTAAGAAGGCAACATGAACATTGTAGTCTTCCTGCTCTTCATTATCTTACCACCTGGTAAGTTTGCTCCTATAACATTTGAATCCTGGACCCAGGATTTTTAAAAGTAGGGACACACAATAGAAAATTTTAGAGTCCAGAAAACCCCCATGTATTCTCAAAACTGCTTAGAATCCGTGAAAGTTATCATAGCATCAGGGAAATTGAAATTTCACATGATTCATGCCCTAGGATTTTTTTTCCTCAGCTTTTATGTCCATTGAATCGTTTCCTGGCTTGTTTGAGTTCTCATCCAACCCAGGAGGTTCCTATCAGAGCTGCCTAAGCAGACTGCGTAATATGGATGATTTATGATGTTCTACTGACGGAGTTGCGGATTTCTTTATTAAACACTGAGAACAAAAGGGAAACGAGGGAAAAGCATAGATCATAATCAATGCTGAATGATATCTGTGCACTAGGCCTGTGAAAGCCCCAAGACATATTGCTTCCAGCAAATGTGTATGTGGATTTGCTGGCTACCTTCTTTGGGGTTTTCTGTTTTTTCCCCTTTGACTTCCCCAATTGTTGAATGATGGTTCTGTGCCAGGCACTGAGTATATAGCAATGAACAAAACAAACAAAAATTCCTACCTTTATGGAAATTATGTTTCCAAAGTGGGAGACATACATAAATATACATGGACACTCATCTCTATGTATGCACACACATATGCATAGGTATGATTCTACTCTAGATATCTACTGTTTATATAGATACTTAATATACATATATACATAATGCATGCATGAATAGAATACATACACATATAATATTCATGTGAATTAGGGTTAAAGCACAAGAGAAAAAATGAAAAGTTGTTGAAAGGGGGAGTGTTTAATTTTAAATGAGGATCAGAGGAAGGCCTTATTAAGAAGGTAACTAAGGACTTAAAGGCATCCAGGGAATTTCAAATGCAGAGACCTTGAAGAGTTTGATGAGCAGAAGGAAGCCAGTGTCCTTATGGTACAAAGAACAGAAAAAAGGAGATAGAAGGGTGAGATAGCATGGAGTTCCTTTGTGTAGGGTTTTGTAAGTCATAGTAAGTTTGGCTTCTTCTTCATGTAATATGGAAAGCCACTGGAAGGTTTTGAGGAGAGGCATTGCATCATCTGACTTGAGGTTTTATTTTTTGTTTGTTTTGTTTTGTTTCAGTAGTGGGTATTGAATCCAGGAGCATTCTCTGAGCTATATCTACAAACTTTTAAACATTTTTATTTTGAGACAGGATCTTGCCAAATTGCCCAGGCTGGCCTCAAATTTGCCATCCTTTTGCTTCAGCTGGGATTACAGGAGTGCATCACTATGCTTGGCCTGACTTATGTTTTAATAGAAATATTTGACTTTTGTGGTGAAATTCATTGAACCAGCAAGGACAAAAGCAGGGAGACAAATTCACAAGCCACCTGGGAATTGGAGAGTGTATTTTCGGTTTCTTCCAGTAGCTCTTTTTGACCAGACCTGAATTTCTGATTCTCGCTAGCATATACCCCATATCTAGTTCATAGAATTCCTCCTTCATTTTGCCTCAGTAAGCACAGTAGATGCACCATCAACTTTTCCTTTCCTCTGGCTGCCAAAGCTGTAAGGCAGTCCTTGCTTTTTGGAGTTCCCAGGCAGGAGTCAGACCCCAGTTCACACAGCTCCAGTCTAACAGAAGGAGATTAATGATCCATTCTCTGAGTGCTCTTTGTGGTCTGATTTCTCATGACTGGGGTCAAGAATGAAGCACTTGCTTTTCTCTTTCCAAGGGAGAGAGACAACAAGAATTTTCTCCACAGAAATTCTCTTCAGAAATTGTGCAGATAATATCCTTGAAGTTCTTCTCCTTAGACTGTTTTTGTATATGTCTCCCACACTTCATTCTTGGAGGAAAAAAGTTAGGAGAAAGCTCAGAATTCTCTAAGGAAATCTTTTTCTCCAAGCCCTACTAGTCCCCCATTTTTTATGTCCTAGATGCAAGTGAGGTGTTCTGTGATTGTTGTTTTCAACAGTGAAATCTTTGAAAATTTGTGTCTTAGTCTGGCACTTCACCCTGCAGTGTCATAGCTATTATATTCTGATGCCATGATTGCAACATCATGTTACAAAGGGAAGGGCTTTTTGCTAATTGATAAATTGTGTATTTCTTTCTTGCTAATGGATATCAATAAATAAACAATGTGTTTGGCAGGGAGAAAAAAGAAAACTCAGGATGTCTTATATCATTATGTTTTGGCATGGTGATTCACATGAGGTAAATACTTAATAATATTTGATGAAAGAATGATTGAATTTTGTGGTTTCAATGGAAACTGTAAAGTGAATTCGAGTTAGTAAAGCATTTCACAGTCAGAACTTAGTCCATCCTTCACAAAGGAAGAGGCATGTGAGACTTCAGGTCCAGCATTAGGACTGGACTGGAGTATTTTAGAAATGATGATGACAAATACTGGATCATTGTTTTAGTGTGTTCTGGTATGGGGTTCACACTGAGACTCTGCACTGTTTTTATCAATTAATATCTATCAAGGAAATACTGTGTGCCAAGCCTTGAGCTGGAAGAAAAAGTATATAAATGTGAAAGATTATCTGACAGTATAGGAATGATTGTGAGGCAGTTCACAGTGAATTGCCAGCCAGTGAGATTTCTAAACAATGAGTTCTGTGAGAACAGAAGAAGAAGCGTTTGTTGTGGGATGGAGAAGCTTGTGAAGGCTTTTTGGAGGACTAGAGAGTTTGGCGCTATCCTAAGACTCTATCTTATCAAGTTTTGCATCAATGTAACATATTTCCCATGAGTGTGAAAAATACAAAGAACTTAATCAATCTGTCTACCCTTTGTCACCTTTTTTTTTCAAATCGAGAAATAGAATACTTAATTACCTCCCAAATAAGTGTACATACACTATAATGAATAAACAGAAGAAAGCCACACGTATAATCATAACTATGCAAGAGAACTTGGACAGTGCTCTAGAAACTCCTTCTCCCAAGCACTACCCCTCCCCCTACCGCCAGGTAATCACTGCCCTGCACAGTTTTCTTTCCTTGCTTTTCCTTTTAGTTTTGTGCTCTATGTAGTAAAAGCCGAGGCGTTCAAGTCTCATCTAGAATAGAACCTTTCTGTGTGATAGAATGTGCAACTTTTTTGGATAAGACTAACATTTTCCCCGTCAGTCCTCTTGGGGATTAAACCCAGAGGTGATCTACCACTCAGCTACACATACAGTCCTTTAAAAAAATTTTTTTTTTCATTTTGAAATAAGGTCTCTTGCTAAGTTGACAAGGCTGGTCTTGAACTTGTGACCCTCAGTTCCTGAGATTACAGACATACACCACAGTACCCAGCAAGACTAACATTCCCAAGAAAGTGCCTGAACTATTTTTTTGATGAATTTGAGTAAAATTAAGTTTTTTTCTGAATGTTAATTACTCATCCATCAATTTGGCTTTCAGTTGCAATAATTAGACTCATTCTTTGGATATCTAAACAAAAAATTGCTACCTAACGATTCTTTTTTCTTCTAAGTGTACCTTTGAGGAATAACTATTTAAATAGGTGTATAGAGAGCTGGGGTTGTAGCTCAGTGGTAGAGTGCTTGCTTAGCCTGTGAGGCACAGGGTTTGATTCTCAACACCACATATAAATAAATAAAGATATGGATGACTAAAAAATATTTAAAAAATAAATAGGTCTATAGATATCTTTTCCTAAATGTGTAAAAGTATTTAAAAAAAGAAAGTCTGTTAACTACTTGTAAGTATTCTGAAAAGTTCACTTTAATGGTAGATGCCACTAAACAATGTGTTTTTTACCGATCATTTTTTAATGTTGAAATGGATTTGTATTATAGTTATCTTCTTATCATCTTTTCTTCTTTTACTTAGTAGTTTGTTTGTAAGAGCCGGCTATCTTATTCTATATAGTTTTCTTCAACCACGTTTATTGCTGTGTAATTTTTTGTATTTCCTATAATATACTTTAACAAATTATTTATTTATTTTATTCTAATTAGGTATATATGACAGCACAATGCACTTTGATTCATTGTACACAATTGCAGCACAACTTTTCCTTTCTCTGGTTGTACACAATGTAGCGTCCCACCATATGTGTAGACAAACATGTACCTAGGGTAATGATGTCCATCTCATTTCACCATCTTTCTTGCCCCTCCTCTACCCTCCCCTGCTTTGCCCAATCAAAGTTATTGTTGTGTAATATTATATTGAAGATATATAGCAAAATTTATCCATTCTATTGTTGATGGACACTGTTGTTTCAATAATTTCAATTTTAGACGGTTAAAGGACACCATAGTTAGAAACACTTGTATATGGTAACAATGCAAATATGAAAGAATTTCTCTAGGGAATGGACACAGGGGTATTCTTGATAGATAGGACGTGCAAACATGCAATCTTCCTTTTTTCTTAATTTTTTTTTAGTTGTAGATGGATAAAATATCTTTATTTTTATTTGTTTATTTTTTTGTGGTGCTGAGGATCGAACCCAGGGCCTCACACATGCGAGGCAAGCACTATACCACTGAGCCACAACCCCAGCCCCCAACCATGCAATCTTAGATCCTGCTCACTTGCTTTTCTAAAGTGTTTCTACCAATCTGTACCCCCAGCAAAACAGTAGTAGTTTCCATTTTCTTCATTTCCTCACTTAACACATGATATTTTAACACTTTTCAATTTTAAAAAATGGCTTGGAGTAGAATAGTATCTAGTTGTGGTTTTAACTTGTATTTGTTTCACTAGAAATGTGGATAAACATATTAACATGCATTTATTAATCATTTGGATATCTTTTTTCATGATTTTTCTGTTTAGTTTCTCTCACATTTTTTTTTTCTCTATTCTGATAAGCAGTGTGTCTTTTTACTGATTTGGAGTTCCCCTGTTGCTAATATCTTCTCCCACTTTGTACCTATTTTGCTATCCTTTTTCCAATACCATAAAAAATTATTAATCTTTTCTTTGATGGCATATGGTGTTTTTTTGTGTGTATACACACATACAAACTCATTTAATTTTAGAATCCTTTTATACTTTGACATCAGGAACAAATTCACATTATTTTCTAAAAGCCCAATTGTTTTTCCTTTTACTTTCTGATTCATAATACAAATAGGATTGATTTAATGTATGATTTGAGCATAACTTTAATATAGTCTTAGCAGCTTTCTTATGTTTCTTGATTATATGACATTTTAATCCTTTATTTTTAGTCTCTTTATAATAATTTATGTTTTTAAAGTATATCTTCTTGAAGAACAGCATATATTCAAATCTTGTTTAGCCATTCAGATAGTCTCTGTCTTCTAATCAAGGGTTTATCCATTTTTATATAATGTAGTTATTGATACACTTTGATTTGTGTTTGTTTTCTGTTTTTCTCATCTATGTCTTTTTCTGCTTTCTGGAATTCATTTCAGTTAATTGGATGTTTTTTTGGGTTTTGTTTGTTTATTTGTTTTTGTTTTTATTTGGCTTTGCTTAGTATTCTTTTTAAGGGTCATAATATGCATCTCTGACTTAAACCAAGTATACTTAAATTCAACACTGTACATGTTACATTAAGTGTAAGAATTTTGCAACAGTATAGATGTTCTGTTGTTTTTAATGAACTGCTTTTCTTTATTTTTAATCTATTATTTTTTTATTTGTTTGTTTTAGTTGTACAGAACAGTAGAATGTATTTTGATATATTTATACAAGATTCACTGTGGTGTATTCATATATATATATATATATATATATATATATATATATATACACACACACACACACAGGAAAGTTATGTCAGATTCATTCCACTGACTTTACTATTACTATCTCCCCTCCCTTCCTTCTATTCCTCTTTGTCTAATCCACTGAACTTCTGTTCTTTCCCTCCCGTCCCCTATGTGTTAGCATCCACACATCAGAGAGAACATTTGACTTTTGGTTTTTGTGGATTGGCTTATTGCACTTAGCATGATAGTCCCAGATGCATCCATCTATGGGAAAATGTCATAAAGTCATTCTTCTTTATGGCTGAGTAATATTCCATGTGTAAAAAATGCAATTTCTTTATCCATTTGTTGTTAGACATCTATGTTGTTTCTATATCTTAGTTATTGTGAATTGAGCTGCTGTAAACATTGGTGTGGCTGCGCCACTGTAGCATGCTGATTTTAACTCCTTTGAATATATACTAAGGAGTGGGATAACTGGGTCAAATGGTGGATCCATTCCTACTTTTTTGAGCAATCTCCCTACTGCTTTCCAGAGTGGATGCACCAATTTGCAGTCCCACCAACAATGTATGACTGTACCCCTTTCCCCACTTCCCTTCCAGCATTTATTGTTACTTATATTCTTGATAAATGCCATTCTGATTGGAGAAAGATGAAATCTCAGTGTAGTTTTAATTTGCATTTCTCTAATTGCTAGCATTTTTAAAATATATTTGTTGACCATTCATATTTCTTCTTCTGTGAAGTGTCTATTCAGTTCTTTTGCCAGTTTATTGACTGGGTTATTATTATTTTTTTGGTGTTAAGTTTTTGAGTTTTTTGTATAACCTGGATATTAATGCTCTATCTGAGGTACAAGTAATGAAGATTTGCTCCCATTCTGTAGACTTTCTCTTCATATTCTTCATTATTTCTCTTGTTGTGAAGAAGCTTTTTAGTTTGATATCCTCCCATTTATTGATTCTTGATTTTACTTCTTGTGCTTTAGGAGTCTTGTTGAGGAATTCGGCTCCTAAGGCAAAGTGATAGAGAATTGGGTCTGCTTTTTCTTCTAGTAGGCACAGGGTCTCCGAGGTCTAATGCCTAGGTCTTTGATTCATCTTGAGTTGAGTTTTGTGCAGAGTGAGAGAGAGAGGTTCCATTTCATTTTTCTACATATAATTTTCCAGTTTTCCCAGTACCATTTGTTGAAGAAGCTATCTTTTCTCCAGTGTATGTTTATGGCACCTTTGTCTACTATGAAATAACTATATTTATGTGGGTTGACTCTCTGTCTTCTCTTCTGTACCATTGGTCTTCATGTCTGTTTTGGTGTTAGTACTATGCCATGTTTGTTACTATAGTTCTGTAGTATAGTTTAAGGTCTAGTGTTGTGATACCTCCTGCTTCACTCTTCTGGCCAAGGATTGCGTTGGCTATTCTGGGCCTCTTATTTTTCCAAATGAATTTAATCCCTTTTTTTTCTATTTCTATGAAGAATGTCATTGGAACCTTAATAGAAATTTCATTAAATCTGTATAATGCTTTTGGTAGTATGGTCATTTTGACAACATTAATTCTGCCTATCCAAGAACATGGGTGATGGTTTCATCTTCTAAGGTTCTCTTAAATTTCTTTTGTTAGTGTTTTCATTGTAGAGGTATTTCTCTTCTTTTGTTATATTAATATATATATATTCTATATGTTATAGATTCCCAAGTATTTTTTTCAGGCTATTGTGAAGGGATAACTGTCCTAATTTCTCTTTCAGTTGATTCATCATTGGGGTATAGGAATGCAGTTGATTTATGGGTGTTAATTTTGTATCTTGCCAATTTGCTGAATTCATTTTTTAGTTCTAGAAGTTTTCTGTTTAAGGTTTTTGGGTCTTCTAAATATAGCATCATGTCATGGACAAACAGAAAATTCAAGTTCTTTTCCTATTTGTATTCCTTTAATTTCTTTCTCCTGTCTAATTGCTCTGCCTAGAGTTTGAAGAAATATGTTGAATAGAATGGTGAAAGACGATGTCCCTGCCTTATTATAGTTTTCATGGGAAATGCTTTTAGTTTTTCTCTGTGTAGAATGATGTTGGCCTTGGGTTTAGCATATATAGCTTTTACTATGTTGAGGTATGTTCCTACTATCCCAAGTTTTTCTAGTGTTTTAAACATGAATCGATGCTATATTTTGTGAAGTGCTTTTTCTGTATCTATTGAGATAATCATGTGATCTTATCTTTTAAGTCTATTAACATGATGAATTACATTTATTGATTTCTATATACTGAACTAATCTTGTATACCTTGGATGAAACCTACTTGATCATGGTGACTATCTTTTTAATGTGTTCTTGTATATTATTTACCAGTATATTTTTAAAGAATTTTTGTATCTATGTTCATGAGGGATGTTGGTCTGAAGTTTTCTTTCCTTGATATGTCTTTGTATGGATTTTTTTAAAATCAGGGTTATACTAGCTCCGTAGAATGAGTTTGGAAGGATTCCCTCCTTTTCTATTTCATGGAATAATTTGAGGAGGATTGGTAATTGTTTTTCTTTAAAGGTCTGAGAATCAGTTCAGTCCTGGGATTTTCTTTGTTGGTAGGCTTTTGATGGCATCTTCAGCTTCATTACTTGAAACTGAGGTGTTTACATTTTCTATATCCTCTTAGTTCAATTTGGGTACGTCATATGTCTTAGGAAATTTGTTGATAACTTCATGATTTTCTAATTTATTTTAGTATAAATTTAACAAGCTGCTTTTCTGATTGATCACATTTTCCTCTTGTTTTTGTTTTTGCTTATCTACTAATATTAAAATTGTATTTCGGATATGGTAGATGTCATCTTTAGATTCTGGATTCTTATTACTCTCTCTAAAGAATATTGATTTTTATTCTAACATAAGTGCAGTTGATTCAGTTGCAATCAAAGTTCAAACTCCATCCTTTCTTGATGGATTGCAAATTAAACTGCTCACTTCTATCGGTTTTTATTTGTTCTTTGGTAACCTTGGAATCTGCTCTGAGCATGTGCAGTTTAGAGATTATCTAAGAATGTAGACAGAGTTTTTACATAGATTTTGAGGCCCCTGTATCTAAACTCTTTTTTCTAACTTTTTAGCTTGCACCACTGGGGCCAAAATACCTGACAAGAACAACTTAGAGGAGAAAAAGTTTATTTTGGCTTATGGTTTCAGAGGTTCAGTTCATAGTGAGTGAGTCCACTGCACTGGGTTCAAGGTGAAATCAAACATCCTGAGGGAAGGGTATGTTGGAGAAGCACTGCTCACCACATGGTGGCCAGGAAGCAGAGAGAGGAAAGAGGGAAACACAGTACAACATACCCCTGAGGGAAGGGTATGTTGGAGGAGCACTGCTCCTCCAGGAAATACGAAACCTTCCAGGTCATGCTTTCAGTGACCCACCTCCTTCAGCCATGCCCCAGATGCCTACAGTTACCACCTAGTCAGTCCATTCAACTAGGATGAGTTGATTATGTTATAGCTTGCATAATCCAATTATTTCACTGCTAAACTTTCCTGTACTAACACTGGAGATTTTGGACGACACTTCATACCCAAAACTTGGGGAAAACCATATTCCAAACCATAACTTCTGGCACCCTCAAAATTTGTCATCTTAAACTTTGCCAGTCTGTCTTTATATTTCTGTGTGATTTCTAATTGTGCCCTCACACAAAAAGTCATAAAAATAAAAATTTTATCTAGTGTAATTTCCTTGTTTCAAAGGTTTTTTTCCTATATAGTTTTTTTTTTTACCTGATTTATCACTGTCCAATTGGCTTCAAATAATTGTTTTAAATGTTTTTCTGGTGTTTATACTTATTTTTAATCAGAATATGAGTCTGAAACAAGCTAATGAATATTATAAGATTCTAGTTCACTGAATCACTTTGATTTCACCTTCATTCTTTTTGATTCTCAGATTTTAAATAATTCTCAAAGGATTTGTCTATGTTTGGTGTTTCTAACACGGTGTTATAGGGTACATACAGATAGTAAAATGGTTACTAGAGGGAAACAAAGTATCTCATTGTACATACAATACTCCTCCCTTATCTGTGGGAATACGTTCCAAAATCCCCCAATGAATGCCTAACACCAAAAGTAGTACCTAATTTTATATAAAGCACTGTTATACCACAACAATTGATCTCATTATCTA
Organism: Marmota marmota marmota; assembly: GCF_001458135.2. NCBI lineage: Eukaryota > Metazoa > Chordata > Mammalia > Rodentia > Sciuridae > Marmota > Marmota marmota. The sequence continues at coordinate 5,499,853 of NW_025999961.1, forward strand.
GATGGCTACTAAGTAACTAATGGACAAGTAGAATATACAGTGTGAACACACTGGAAAAAATGATGAGTTATATTCTGGGCAAGACAGAGCTTGATGATATGAGATTTCATCATGTTACTCAGAACAGTGTGTAATTTAAAACTTGGAATTATTTCTGGAATTTTTTCATTTAATATTTTTGAACTGCAGTTCAATGGAATTGACAACTGAAACTATGGAAAATAAAATCACAGATGAGGGGGACTCCTGTAGTTACTTTTCTTGTTGATAAGAACAGCTAAAATCTATTTGTTTAATAAAACTTTTTTTCATGTCCTTCATGAGATCTCTTGACTTATTCATTCTTCATATCTGCTACTTTGTATCATACCCACATCTCCACATTTCTACCTTCCTCCATCTCTGTGTGTTTTTCTTTTGCCTTTTTTTAAGTTCCACATATAAGTGAGATTATATAATGATTTTCTTACTGTGTCTGGCTTATTTATTTCACTTACCATTATGTCTTCCACATCTATCCACATTGTAGCCAATGCCGGAATCTCCTCCATATTTAGGACTGAATAATATTACATTGTAGAAAACTACAGAACCCTAAAGAGAGAAATAGAAGAAGATCTTAGAANCTAGTATGGCAATATGTAAATCAATGGATGTGTAACTGATGTGATTCTGCAATCTGTATTTGGGGTAAAAATGGGAGCTCATAACCCACTTGAATCAAAGTATGAAATATGATATATCAAGAATTATGTAATGTTTTGAACAGCCAACAATAAAAAATTAAAAAAAAAAAAAGAATCACTTCTATTTTCATTAGACATTTTAACCACATAAATATGTTGGCTGAACCTGACTCTTTGTTATAAAATCTTAAAAGTTTTCTATATAATTGACAGTTCTGGCCTTAATCATGTCATTATAGCTTACTGGACAATTATCTTTGAAAATACAATAATAGCAAATATTAGGAGTTTGCTTATTCATTCTCCTTATTATTGAGAGTGAAGTGTTATTTAAAAATTATAACTATACATATACATATATGTTTGTAACTATATGTATTGTATATATTTCTACTTCATCACTTTTCAGATTTCATGTCCAGTTTTCTAATAAAGGTGCATCTTTCAAATTTAAAAAAAAATATTACATTGTATATACATATTTTAATAATATTACATTGTATATCATGCTCTACTTTATAATTTTTGATCAATCTTGGACCACATAAATGACAGTGGTACCATAAAATAATAATAATAATAATATGATAATCAGAGTAATAACAAATAATAAGTATTAATTATTAAATATTATAATTATTATAGTGTTATTTAAGACGTGTGTGTTACATTTTCTTTATCCATTTGTCTATTGGTATATGCTTAAGTTGTTTTTATATGTAGGTTGTTTTAATAATGCTGTAATGATCATGGGAGTGCAGATCTTTTTAAAATGATTTTATCTCCTTTTGCTATAAACCTAGAAGAGAGATTTCTAGGTCATATGGTAGTTGTATTTTAAATTTATTTCTAGGTCCTCTATTTTGTCCATTAGTGTGTCTGATTTTATGTCAATACTATTTTAATTGGTTAATGTTAGTAATAGCAATCATACCATTTTGACTACGATAGCTTTTTCATAGAATTTTAAATTAGGAATTGTAATGTCTCCACTTTGCTTTCTTTCTCAGTGTGGCTTTGATGATTTGCATGTTTTGTAGTTCTTTATGACTTTTTTAGATTTTTTTTTTAATATTTGTGATGAATGTCTTTGAGATTTTGATAGGGATTGTATTCTGTATTTGCTTTGAGTAGTATGAATATTTTTAAAAACAATTTTTAAATCCAAGAACATGGAAAATCTTTCCCTTTATTTGAGCATTTTTAATTTTATTATTAATGTTTTATATTTTCCAGTGTATAAATCTTTTATCTTGATTTAATTTATTTGTAAGTATTCTTTTTGGAGGGGATGCTATCATGCATGCATTGTTTTCTTGATTTCCTTTTCAGCTAGGTAATTGTGTATAGAAATACTACTGATTTTTTTATACTGATATTGTATCTTGTAACTTAACTGAAATCATTAATTAGCTATAACAGTTTTGTGAACTATTTGGAGTTTTCTACTCAGAGGATCATGTCATCTGGAAATAGAGATTTTTTTTTCTTCCTTTCTAATTTGGATGTTCAGTTCTCTGATGAAGCTAAGAAAATTCGTGGGTTTCACCTTGTTCAGCTGTTTTTCTTCCTGTATGGATGGGAATGATGACTTTAAGCTCCTTACATTGCTGGACTGAAAGCCAGAAATTTCTGAAATCTTTCAGTTTTCAAATGATTTAAAATTTTATTTTGTCTTATAGTCATTCCATTTCACTTATTTTGGAGAGACCCAGAAATTTAGAAACCTAGTCATACAGTAGCAAAACTGATTTTAGAACTGAAATTTGAACTTGTCCACTGTTATTTATCCTAACAAAGTGAGTACAGGTGATAATGTTGATTTTTTTTTCACAATGAAATGTAGAACAATTTCATTAGAACAATAAAATTGGAATAATAAGCATGAGGTTAAGTAGGAAGCAGAGAGTATGTTCTGGAAGAAAAAGTTATCAAGAGGAAGACATTTGACAGAGTGAGAAAATACTTAAAAATATGCTTTTATAAATCTTGAAACATAAATGGAAGTAGAATTTATTGAGTAGTAATTTCATGTAATTAATGCAACATTCTCAAAAATGTGCTAAGATTTCTTTGCCAAGAAGTCTTTTTTTTCTTTTTTTATGAAATTTGCCTTTAAAAAATTTCTTATCTCTTGAATTCTTCTTCATTCTGTTAGGTGCAGTATAAAGTTTTCCTTCAATGAGACAGTCTTTGTGAAGGTAGGATCAGAATCAGCCACATAATTTGTGGGGCCAGTGAAAAATAAAAATTATGGGGCCCTTAACTTAAAAGCTTACGAAGAATTCCAAGACAGAAACAGCAAAGCACTAAGGCAAGAGTAGGGTCCTTTTAAGCACCAGGGTCTCTGAGATTTTATAGGTCTTGCAGTAACTCAGTTTTGTGATCAGTTATTGGCTCACTTCTTTGTCATTTCTGAAACACAATTTAATTATGTAGTTTCTAAGATTCTGTACAATGCCGAGTTCATTTGAGATTTCTCAAAAACAGAGTAGTACTTACTAACTCATTTAGTACTCATTTGTAAGTATCCTCCATTCTCCTCCTCCCCCCCACAAAAAACCCCATGAAAACCATATGTATACACATTCAATGCCCAGATATTAGAATCTTTCACTTCTAGATGGTTTGAATGACTCTCTCTCTCTCTCTCTCTCTCTCTCTCTCTCTCTCCATTATATGTGTTCAGTGATAGATAAGAGCTAGAGAAAGGCTTTAAGGTTTCTCTTCCCCACTTTGGGGAAAGTAAGAGGAAGAGTGAGACACTGAAATCTCTTAGAAAAACAAAAGAATGTTTTAAAGTGACAAATTCTTTGGCTAGAAGCCTCATCTGGTCCTGGCGAGCACACATTCTGCATGATTCTGACTATGCATTTTTATACAATTATTTGTCTTGATGTTGAATAAAAAAATGCCATTACTATGGAAACTGCTTTGTTGTATCAGGCTTTGTTTAAGATAATGCAAAAGAACACATGCTTTTCGCAATGGTTTGTCAACCTCTTTAATATGGATAAAATGAAAACCAGAGCTACATCCTTCTTGTTAACTAGTGTTTTTAAAGCACCATAAAAATTGCAAAGGGCTAAACTAAAGAGTTCCATAGGTCTATGAATTTACATAAAACATTCAGGACTGCTAATAACCCCTTTTCTTCTTAAACATTATAAATGACATTTTCATAAATCTTCCTGCCCCCCATTCTTTTTAAGATTTTTAAAATTTACTTATAGTAAAATTTGTGTGTGTGTGTGTGTGTGTGTAGTTCTGTTTCAGCAAATGCATAGAGTTGTGTAACTAAAAGATACAAAACAGTGCCATCATTCTTCTCTGTCCCTGTGCTCGCTCTCCGCTTTCACAGGTCCTAGCAACCACAGACCTGTTCTGTATTCCTATAGTTATTTTCCAAAATGTCATTAAATATCATCACACAGTACATAGTTTTCTGATTCTGGCTTATTTCACTTAACAAAATGCACTTGAGATTCATCTATGCTATTGAATTGATAATTTGTTCCTTTCATTGCTAAGTAATATTCAATTATACAGATATATCACAGCTTATTTATCCAGCACTGCCATGGAGAGACAACTGTTTTGAATTGTTTCCAGGTTTTGGAGATTCTGTACTATAAAAATTCATATACATGGACATAGGATTTCATTTCATTTGGATGAATATCCAGAGGTGAGAATGCTGACTCATATAGTGTGTATTTCAGTTCATAAGAAATGGTCAAATTATTCTCCGAAGTAGTTGTATCATTTTGCATACCCACTGGAAATGTTGTTTTCATTCCTTATTTCTGTCAAGAATCGATATTATTAGATTTTTTTGTGGTAGATTTAGTAATAAGCAAATAATGATATACATTGAAGCTTTTATTTACATTTCCTTAATAATTAGTTATGGTGAACATCTCATATTCGTATTTGCTATACATAATTTATTTTTTTGTGAAACGTATGTTCAATTTCTGTTGTCATTTTTAAAAGTTGGGTTATTTTATTGTTGAGTCTTGCAACTTCTTTATATATTATACATGTGTGGCTTTTTAATAAATATGATCTGACGATATTGTCTGCCAGTCTGTTGCTTGTGTTTTTTGTCTCTTGTGAAACAAAAATATTTCAATTTTGATGAAGTCCAGTTTATCCAACTTTTAAAAATTAATTCTGCTTTTGGTTTTGTCTAAGAACTTGTTGCTTAGCCTAAGGTCACAAAAGTTTTCTTTTATATTTTCTTTAGAAGTTAATAGTTTCATGTTTTACATTTAGTTATATGGTACATTTTGGGTTAATTTATGTATAAGAAATAAGATTTCCATCAACTTTTTTGCATATAATGCCCTGTTGTTTTAGAACCATTTGTTGGAAAAATATGTATGCTTTTTCTATTGAGTTGCTTTTACATATTTGTCAAATTTTAATTGACCATATTTTTGTATATGTATTTCTGGGCTCTGAGTTCCATTAATCCGTTTTTCTCCTTTCAGAAATATTGCAATATGTTTACTTTAGTTTTATAATTTTTAAAATTAAATGATGTGAATTTTCCAACTTAGTTCTTTTTAATTTTTTTTTACCTATTACAAATCCTTTGCTGCTATACCTAAATTTTAAAATCAGATTATCTAGGTTTTTAGAAAATTATTATGGTGTGTTGATTGTAGATACATTGAATCTATATTTTATTCTGGTAAAAAAAATGTCAGTTTATCAACAGTGAGTCTTTCAATCAATGAATATAGTATTTATATATATATATATATATCTCTCCATTAATAGATCTTTTTACATCAGTGTTTTATGATCTTCAGCAAACAGATCCTGAACATGTTAGGGTATACTTAGTTTATACTTATACTTATGGAAATTTTTGGTACTGTTTTAATTTTATTTTCTGTGGCCTATTGCAAGTATATAGAAACACAGTTGATTTTCTTCATTGAACTTGTGTTCTCTGACATTGCTAAACTATTTCTCCACTTAGTTCTACCTTCACATGAAATGTACATGATAAATAAGTGGAGAAATTTTTTTAAAAAATGGAATTTCAGAGTCCCCATATAGGATATTCTTCAAGTTTTCTAGTACAAAAGTACTAGTTCACACACCATCTTTTGTTTAGAAGTATTTTTGTTTACTTTTCAGAGTTTTAAATTGTTTCCTTTTTTGTGTTTTTTCCAAATTTTTGTTTTAATCAGTGAAAGATATCAGCTTTATTAGGCTTACATCTATGGTAACATCAGTCCTAAAGTATAAAACTAACACTCTATACTTTCAAGAAGTGTCTCCATTCCCATATTTAATGTAAAATATGTCAAGTATAGCATAAGCCCATGTCTTTGTTCATGGAGGCAAAGATCATGTCCATCATCTTATTAAATCTGAAAAATAGCTTTTGTTGTTATTTTTGAGGTCTAAAGGATTAATGTAAGACACCCAACTCCACCAAGTACTTCCAGGGGGTCACCAGATTATTCTAACCTCTGAACATTTGATGTGTTTCTTGAAGCTGATTTGGACACTAGGGATGCTTCAATAGATCAGGATTCAGTCAAACATGACCTGTCACTGAGAATGTGGAGAATCAGTGGTTCAGTGCATATGTAACTCTCACTCATGGTTCATAAAATCTTATCACAACTGATACGTAAGTTTCTGTAGTAGGGCACTCTTTGTGACTCAGAAGTTCTTTGAGGGTTGAGGCTTTATCTTATTTGTATTTTATTTTACCTCGAGGACCTGGCATAGTACCTGAAACATCTCATGGTAGATGCTATACAAGTTACATCTTTTATCTTTAGCTCTCTTTCTCTAGTCTTTGGGATCTTCTCAGGGCAAAATTAATGTTATCTTGGGAAAAGAGGCTCTGCCTCTGCCACTGAAGGAAATATTTTTCAAAGATGAGGAATGAAGGCAGGTAAATCTGCCAGATTCTGGGTGAAGTATTAGCAGGCCCTTTGGCTTCATACCACACTCACCATTGCATTTTATTTGTAATAAAAACTTATTATAAAAATAGGATCTAATTTATATCTGTGATGAACTCCTTCTGACTAATATTCTGTTAATTACCGAGGTCCTACCAGTAAGCACTTAGATATTTATTGAACTTAAAAATAAGAGCAGTAGTTAGAAAATTGAGAAAAAAGGAAGGACAGACAAAATCATCACAAGAAAAGAAAACTACAAATCAATATGTCTCATGAATATACATGTGAAAGTCCTCCACAAAATACTATTGTCAAATCCAATAATATATAAGAAATTACACATCATGATAAAGTGGGATGTTTTTCCAGGAATGCAAGGTTGACTTAACATAAAAATTAATTGAAGTACTATACCATAGTATTAGAGTAAGGACAAATACCATATGAGTACCTCAATAGATGCAGAATTTTTTTTTTGTCAAAATGCAGTGCCTTTCATGTTAAAAATGTGCAACAAAATAGGAATAGATAGGAACGTCCTTATTTTGATATAGGCACTTATGAAAAATGCACAGCTGACATTATCCTTAATATTGAAAAACTGAATGCATTTTCCCTAAAGAAACAAGACAAAAGTATTTGATTTTGTTACTTCTATTTATCATTTTACTTAAGATTAATTAAGAAAGAATAAAAGACATCCTGATTGAAAACATAGAAGGAAAACTACTCAATTTGCAGATGAAATGTTCTTATAGAAACTCCCAAGGAATCCACTAAAAAGTTTCAAGAGCTAGAAAATGAGTTCAGCAAGAGTTCAGGGTACAAAATCAATATACAAAATCAGTTACATTTCTGTACCATAGCAGTGAAAAAAAAATTTAAACAAATCAAGAAAACATTTTTATTTCTAATCACAACACAAGGAATAAAATCATAATACATTTTAAAAAGTATGAAATTTTACTCTGTTAACTATAAAACATTATTGAAAGAAAAATTTGAAACCTAAGTAAATGAAAAAAATTAATTATAAGCTTTTAAAATCTACTTAAATGAATATTCGTGGTTATGAAGACTTTATATTGTTAAGATGGTAACGTTCTTCAAATTGACTTACAGATTCAGAGCAATCCCTACCAAAAATCATCTCAGAAATTGATAATTATCCCAAAATTCACACGGGATACCAATAATCTAAACAGTTTGAAAACTAACAAAGTTGAAGAGTTGAAAATTCTTGATCTTAAGACTTAACCAAAAAGCTATAATAATTAAGATATGGTATTACCACTATAAAAATAGACATATAGGTTGATGAAATAAAGGCCAAAATGAACAATTACATATTTATGGTCATTTATTTCTTTTCTTTCTTTGTTTTCTTTCTTTCTTTTTTTTTTTGTACTGGGGATTGAAGAGATGCTTAATCACTGAGCGATATCTTCAGTCCTTTTTAATTTTTCCAACTTTTTTAGTTTGAGACAGGGTCTTGCTAAGTGACTTAGGCCTCACTAAGTTGCTGAGCTTGGCCTCAAACTTGGCAGTCCTCCTACCTTAGCCTCCCAGAACTGTTATGATTTCAGGAATGCACCACTACACCTGGCTATGGTCAATTGATTTTTGACAAGTATGCCAAAGCAATTCAGTGGTGGTGGGGGCATTCTTTTCAACAAATGGTGCTATGATAACTAGATATACATATGTAACAAAACAAAAATGGACCTCTACTTCTTACCATACAAAAATATTAATTCAGAATGGATAATAGATCTAAATATAAGAACTGTAAAGCATATTAAACACTTAGAAGAAAAAATAGGAGTTTTGGAGTTAGGAAAAAGGAAGGAGATTGGAGGTCAGAGGGGGAAAGAGGTAATAAGGAAGGTGGATATGATCAAAATACATTATATGCATGCATGAAAATGTCACAAGCCCATTTTTAAAATTAATATGTGCTAATTATAATATAAAATATATAGCATTCTTCATTAAGCAAAACCTACTTAGATATAACAAAATCATGAATAACAAAAGAAAAACAGATGAATTGAACTTTATCAAAATTAAAAGCTTTTGTGCTTCAAAAGATACCTTCCAGCATGTGAAAAGACAACCCACAGAATGAGAGAAAATATTTGCAAAACATATATCTAATAAAAAAGTTGGATGTAGAATATATAGGGGATTCTTATACTTCAGTAATAAAGACAATTCAAATAAAAAATGGGCAAAGGATATGAATAGACATTTCTCCAACAAAATACAGATACCAATAAGTTCATGAAAAATGGTTAACATGATTAACCAGCATGAAAATGCAAATAGAAGCCCGGTATGGTAGCACAAGCTTGTAATCCCAGTGGCTCAGGAGGCTGAAGCAGGAGGATCACAGGTTCAAAGTCAGCCTCAGCAACTAAGCGAGGTCCTAAGCAACTGAGTGAGACCCTGTCTCTAAATAAAATATAAAAAGGGCTAGGAATAAGGCTCTGTAATTAGTTGCCCCTGAGTTCAATTCCTGGTACAAAAAAAAAAAAGGAAACAAAGAAAGAAAACGCAAACAGAAACTACAATACCCACCCACTAGCATGGTTATAATAAAAAGATAGATAAGTAACTGTTGACAAGAATCTAGAGAAATTGGAACTCATATATTGTTGGTGGGAATATACATTAGTATGTCACTTCATAAAATACCCTGGCAGTTCTGTAAATGTTAAGTAACCAGCAATCTACTCCTGGTTATGTAACCAAGAGGAATGAAAACATTTGTCCATATAGAAACTTGTATATGAATGTTTATTATTAGTATTACTTATAATAGCTAAAAAATAACAACTCAAGATCCATCCATTGATGAATGTATCAGGTTTGGTATATCCATATAACAAAATATTACTTGGCAATAAGAAGTGGCATAATACTGCTAAGAACTACAACATGAATTGACCTTGAAAAAATCATGCTAAGTGAAAGAAGATGGTCACAAAACCACACATATGTATTATTGTGTTATTGTAAGTGTCTAGAACAGGCAACATATAGAGGTAAAAAGTAAATTCGTGGTTATATAGGGCTGAAGATTGTGGAAAAATGGCAGCTGACTAATGGCTATGAAGTTCTTTACATTTATTTTTGTTTTGAAGTGATGGAGTGTTCTAAAATTGATTGTGGTAATAGTTGCAAAATTCTGGAAATAGAGTTTCCTGAAACAAATCATCAGATGACTTAAAACAAGAGACTGAGTAATATTCCATTGTGTATATGTACCACAGTTCCTTTATTCATTCATCTGTTGATGGGCATCTAGTTTGGTTCAATAGTTTAGCTGTTGGGTGAGTTGAGCTGCTATAAACATTGATGTGGCTGCATCACTAGAATATGCTGATTTTAAGTCCTTTGGGTATATGCTGACCAGTGGGATAACTGGGTGAAATGGTGGTTCCATTCCAAATTTTCTGAGGAATCTCCGTACTGCTTTCTAGAGTATGCACCAATTTGCAGTCCCATCAGCAATATAGGAATGATAAGCAAAATAAGCCAGTCCTCAAAAACCAAAGGCCAAATGTGTTCTCTGATATATAGATGCTAATTCACAATAATGGGAGGGGGGCTACAGAAGAATAGAGGTACTCTGGATTAGGCAGAGGGGAGTGAAGGAAGGGGAGAGGGTATAGCGGTCAGAAGTATAATAGAATGAATCAGACATTAGTAACCCATGTGCATGTATGACTAAATGACCAGTTTGATCCTACATCATGTACAACCAGAAGAGTGAGAAGTTATATTCCATCTATGTATGGTGTGTCAGATGCATTCTACTGTCATGTATAACTAATTAGAACAAAAACAAACAAACAGAAAAAAAAAAAAACAGAGACTTACTCTTCCACAGTTTCAAAAACCCGAAAGCCCAAAATGAGTTTTACTGGGCTGAAATTAAGGAGTTAGTGGGGCTGCACTCTCTCCAGAGGCTCTGGATGAAAATCTGTTCTTCCCTCATCCAACTTCTGGTGGGTGCTAGCACCCTTTGGCTTGTGGCTGTATCACTCCAAACTCTGCTTCCGTGGTTACATTGCCTCGTCTTGTGTGTGTCTCTTTCTTATATCTCCCTTTGCTTACAAGGGTACATGTGACCAGGATAACCTGTCCATTTCAAAATCATTACCATAACTACATCTGCAAAGACCCTTTTTCCTTATTTTCAAAGAAAAATTTAGACAGATTTAATAAAGTTTATTTGAGCAAAGAACAATTAATAAATTGAACAATTAATGAATAATGAATCTCCTCAGGTCCAGAGGAGATTTAGAAAAAAATTCAGAGAGAGATTCAGACTCATTCCACACAGCAATGTGAGTGGTGAGTCTGAAGCAAACTGGAAAACCACTTGATTGGCTAACAGCTCTGTGTTTGCCTTATGAGGCATTTGCCTCATTTGCATTTATTCTGATCACTCTACTTCTTGTGACTGGCCGAAGTTTGTTTATAATTGGCTAAGTTCAGTTGTTTGTTACAGGTTTTGGTTTGTTTACTACTAAATTAGGTTGTAATTTCTTATTGCAAGAACTGAAAACACAGAAACAGCATCAGTCTAATGGCCTCATGCTTATTTAACATTTACAAAGTAGCATTTGCAATTTTCAATGATAAGCACCTGAAGTCTTTGAGGGTATCACTCAGCCTGCCACAAACCCGAAAGGCCTATATTTTTTTTAAGTGTGTTCTTTACAAAAGATGTTTTTACAGGCTATATCTATCGTAAGTTGTTTACATTTAGTAGTAAATTTGAGGGAAAAGGACCAAGTGACCTCTTAATCTCATTAGTCTAACATCTGGAAACATAACTAGACTTCTTTCCTATATTTAATAACTAAGGCAGGAATTTAAGATATCACAATTGAATGAACTTTTCAAGTTTCAGGCTGTCCTAGGTTTTGTCTCAACTCTGTGGTCAACATACTGTGTATTTTTGACCAGCTGAGATGTTTCATTTTGGCTTGGTTCATCTAAGTAGATGCTGATATTTCCTAGAAACATTTTAGGGTCAGGAAACTTATTTTTTTCCCTTCATTTTATAAGTTCCTGTATAAACTGAGAATTGCTATAAACACAAGAGATCATTTTTTTGGACATGTTTTCCTCTGATAGTTCTCACTGTATTACCTAATCAAGAGTCCCCTGAAGTGACTCTAGGCTTCAGGAAAAATAATGTCCCATAAATTGAAAAAATGGTATGAGGATGTACACTTTAAAATATAACTTCTAAGAGTCCAAATGAAGTGAAGTTCATGTAAACTGTTCGTTTTAAATTTTAGTTAACTGTTTAGAGAAGAAATCTGAGACTCATGATATGAAGGCTATGAGCTGATTTTTGAGACTTTTTTCACTGAAGTAAAAGTTTTTCCTCAGGTGAATACTTGAAGACAGTGCAGTTATTATTATACATCACTATGCAAACACATTTTCAGTGATTGACTTCAGATTCAGCTTCTGAATAATTGAGCTCTTATTACTTTATAGTCATCCCTAATATTTGCCCACAGCTGGTATCACCAAACCTGCTTATCTACTTCACTTGGCATCCTTTACTCAGAATGATTTAGGGTTATTATGACAATATAATGAGAATAGGTCTATGGGCATCAAAGTTGAAGAATCAAACAGAACAATGCACATTTGTATGCATAGGTTTGGGTGTACGTTTGATAAAATTAAATAAATCACATATCTTATTATCATACTTTATATACTGCAAATGAAAGGACAGAATCTTTTGTCTTTGGTATACTTTGCCTATCTTCAGCCAAGACAAATAGTTTTCTGCATATTCATCATTTATTGGGACTTGTAAAGGGTTTCATGAAAGAAAAAGAAACAGACTGATTTAACAGGGACTTACGTAGGTAGAAGCAGACAAAATTTATATAATATGTCATGGAGCAATAAGTGTCTGGAGAAAAATCAGATCAGAAAGAAATAGCATTGGGGTGGAAAAACTATTTGGATCAGCCGGTCAGGAAAGACTTACATGATAAAGTGAAGTTTGAGCAGAGATTTGAAGAAATAAGGAAACTAGCTCTGTGAATATGCATGAAAGTGGCCCTGATGGGAGAAGAGAATTCCCCAGTGGAAACAGCAGTTTCAAAGAAGCATGCTTGGCTGACATCATAAACTGTTGAGAGAAAATGTCACCTCTCAAGAGGACACTCAGGACAATTTAAGAACTAAGTACAAATATACAAAGCAGGAAAAAACTGTTTTATCCTGGAGCAAAATATCCTCTATTGATGAAAGCAAAACAAACCCATTCTTATTTTCCCTTTGTGTCTTCTGCTCTCCATCCTTTCCTGAGAGTTTGTACTTATATGCTCATCCTTTTAGTTTTTCTGGTCTCAAACTATTTTAATAGACTTCATCTAATCATGTCATTCTTGATACATGCTGGTGCACTTAAGATGAGCCATTCTGATTTAGTCATTGTGTGACTCAGCTTCTACTAGGGCATTAGAGTCAAAGCACACTGTTTATTTTTTCCATTCACTTCTAAATAATTGCTTTCTGTTAGGACTAGAGAGCTTCTTTGAAGGATGTTTTCAACCAATGTTCTTAAATAGCAAAATGAAGACTCTTGTATAGCCACAAGGAAGAACTTTCTCAAAATGAGGTCTGAATTTTGTAAAAGAAGAGTTGGGACATAGTTGTAGAAATTAGAATTTGAAGGAACAGCAGAACTTCCTTTGAGTTCAGTATCCTCATTTTTCTCTTGATGACATGTAGGCCCTGAAAGGCTAGGTAGAATGAGTATGATACACATGCTGAGTGTTTTTTGTGTGGCAGGCATTGTGTTGTACATGTCCATGTATATCATTGCACTGTATCAGCTCTGAGGTCTTTTGAAGTATTGTCAGGGATTTGTGTTAACTCTTTTATGTTTGCCCTCAAGGTCTTCTTTCCACATTGAGGTCCCCTTGCTATGATTACAGCATTAGCTTTAACTCTCTGTGATCAGGTGACCTCTTCCTATCCTTCATCAGACTTCGGGCTGGGAACAGGAAGCCTGGAGGAAGACAGTCATAGCTTCCTGTTTGGGGAGTTCTAGAATACTCCACCATTATTTATCAGTGTCCCTCACCCTGCCAGCATCTTTGCTAACAGAAACTTTAATAAATTATTCTCATTTACCTTATTTGGGGATTTTATTTCATTCATGCTGAGACTATAATGGATTAAAATTTACTTTCTCAATTTTATAGGGAAAAAGCTGATATTCAAAATTCTTGATTTGGAGCTGGGGATATATATAGCTCAGTGCTTGCTTATCATGTACAAGACCCTGGGTTCAATCCCCAGCACAAAACAAAACAAAACCAAAACCAAACAACAACAACAAAACAAAACAACAACAACAACAAAAAACAACTTGATTTTATTCAAAGTTATCCAACTAACTTGTCGGAGTCAGGACTTAAAACCAGTTCTATCTGACTCTGAAGACTTACTTGGTTATTTACACGTAGATATAGCTAGTGGTGTAATGGAGGAACTGCAGCTTGAACTCAAGTTTGGAATCCTTTCTGATTCTTTACACCAGGTTCTATTAAAGATATTGTGCGCACTCAGAGAGAGAAAAAGAGAGAGAGAGAGAAAGAGAGTGAGACACTGAGTCTGTCATTGTTAGGTATGCTTTGTTTTGTTTTTGTTGTTGTTGCTTTTGAAAGAAAAAATCACAAATTTTTCTTACCATTGAGTTCATTTATTTCAGTTACATCACATTAGGAATATTGTTTTGAATGAAAGTAGCTTAAAGACTTAAAATGATAAGAAACTATTATATTTTAAAATTAATTGTAATTGGGAATAAGGTACTTAAAAAGACAAGGGTGGTATTTGTTTTAATAGGGCTTTATATTTAGAAAGGAGAGACAAATATCAGTTGAATAGTCATTCAAATAAGTGTAAAATTGTAACTGTTTAATAAATGCTATGTAAGAGTGGTATCAGACTGGGAGAATTTAGCTAATAGAGATTTAGCTTGGTCACCTCTGCACCTTGGTTATCAGATTCCAGCTGTGAGGGTCAAAAGTAAGAGAGGGTATGGCCTTTATCTCTCTATATCCTTCTTTTTCATGCCTGCAGTTGGACAGGGCTATGGAAGATTAGGATACTTCCTTTTAGAAAGTGGTGCTTCAACTCAGATTTGAAGGATGAGTAGACACTGAGTGTATGCTCTTCCCAAATGGAAGCTAAAATAAAGGAAGCAAAACTGCTTATTTCCCAACATTAAGAAAAATTTTTCTTAGTGACCTAGCTTACATCATTGTTTTTCTTTCTTTTTAAAAATATTTTCTTTTAGTTGTAGTTGGACACGATACCTTTATTTTATTTTTATATGTTGCTGAGGATCAAACCCAGTGCCCCCCACGTGCTAGGTGAGCGCTCTACCGCTCAGCCACAACCCCAGCCCACATCATTGTTTTCCTTTAGTTCACCTTGGTTCCAACTGAGATTGCTTGAGATGGTTTCTAGCTCTGCCATGAGTTAGGTGAAGCTGAGAATCCCCACTATCTTGGATTCAGAGAGGCTGTGGGAGAGATCAGAGAATACAGGCATGCCATGGACTCTGATTGGCAATAGGAACTTTAGAGATAATCTGATCCAACCTCTGCATTTAATACGAACAAAAACCAGGGCATTGGCACTGTACTCTGAGAAACCAGTGTGGTGTCAACTGAACACTGGAAGAGCCACCTGCCTTCTCTCAGCTTCTCATGCTTTTAGACTGGAGAGGAACTGTGTCTGGGAGGACAATGGAAATTTAATTCTACTGCCTTTTATTGGGATATGAGGATTTTCTGGTTAGATTCTTTTTTTCTATGCATTGTCCTGGTTTTGGTTAGGGCCTGTACAGTTAATCTAGTTCAGTGAATATACTCTTCATAGCATTCTTCACTATAGCGTATACTTTACATTGTTACATATTAACACTTCCTTGAACCTTAAAAATTCTTAAATAGTATATGCTTATATAATTATATATAATTACAAATTGTTTCATAATAAAACATGGCAATGTTTTACAGCTCCTTTTATGGGACTGAGTTTCCTGATGTCAACACAAAAGCAGTGAAAGAAAAGTAATCTTATCACAGCCTGATAAGAATGGACCAGTATCCTCCTCTATAACTCAGATGTGGGATGCTAGACAAATAGATGGTTCACAAAGGAAATTTTTTTCTCTCAGAAAACATCGGAAAAGTTTGTAACAAAAACTGAGAGCCATATACAGTCCAGTCAAACATCATTGCCTTCTGGAAGAAGTTTGTCTGATCAGTATCAGGAGTTAATGGTGATGAACAAAAATTGATTCAATAAAAGGAAGAATGGGATAGAAAATTCAGATAGTAACGATAGGTGTTTCTTTTCTTTCCTTTTCGTTTTAGCAGTGTTGGGAACCCAAACCATGAGCCTTACACATGTTAGGCAAAGTCTCTACTATTGAGTCACATCTCTAGCCCAGCTTCCTATCATATATCTGAGATATTTTTTTTTTCTGTTCTTTAAGCATAATTCCATATTTTCAGTATTAGTTCATATCTGGATAGCATGGCATCTGTATGTTTGGTAAGAGAAATTTCCTCTGATGTTTGCCAGAATATCTCAGCTTATCTTTAGCTTTGGCAAAGGTTATTTGACACTTTATCATGGATAAGTTCCTTTCCCCAATAAACATAATAGAGTGTGTCTTTTGCCTATGGGATTACTTAAAATGTATTTGGAGTTAAAATATATTTTATGTATATATTATTTATATATACAGCAAACAGAGTGAGCATCTGTAATCCAAAACTTTGAAATCCAAATTACACACCTGACCTCATGTAATGGGTTGCAATCAAAATTCACAAAGTTATTAAAATTATTGTATAAAATCACCTTCAAGTCATGTGTATTAAGTTATAAATCAACCATAAATGAATTTCATAATTAGACTTGGGTCTCATTCCCAACATGAATCATTATGTATAAGCAAATATTTCAAAATACAAAACACTTCTTGTGGGGCTGGAGATGTGGCTCAGTGGTAGAGCACTTGCCTAGCATGTGTGAGGCACTGAGTTTGATCATCAGCACCCAATAAAAAGGAATAAACAAAGTTATTGTGTCCATCTACAACTCAAATAAAAAAAATCACTTCTTGTACCAAGCATTTCACATAAGGGATACTCTCTCCCTCTCCTTATATGTACAGATATCCATGTATAGATGTGTGTGTGTGTGTGTGTGTGTGTGTGTATATATATACACACACACACACACACATTATATTTCCCTTGTATTTCATAACTGTATCATAGTTTTTGAACATAGGGAGCTAAGATTCCAAATGAAAAAGTGAAGGGAACCATAACCTGGAAGGTTTTTAAATATATTTCTTTGCAATTGGGGGAAAAAGTCTGAAAAGAACTGTAAAAATGATAAGTGAACTCAGTCTGTCTTTTATAGCTCTTGTTTTTTTTTCCTTGACCTTGAGCCAGTTTGCATTCTCTTATATACAACTCCTTCCAGTAGACTGGCTTTAGACTGTTTGCAGCCGGGCCTTGGCCCCTGAAGAGATATTAGAGGAAGAGTTTAATGGTTAGTGAGTTATGCTGGGAGCTGAGGTTGCTGAAGCAGAACAGGACACAATTGTCCAGACTAGTTGCTCAGGGAATGAGGTTGTCTGGATGGTGTAAGTTTAACTTAATAGCTTTGGCAATGACCAAAGGCAGTGGTTAAAGAATGACTTAGAGAGGGACAGAGTAAAGGGATTACTACTCTTGGAGTTCAGTTGTAGTTCATTTGCTTATAATTTCCGTCTAATCATCAACTAACTTGGGATCCCATTGTAGTTCTGGAGCTTATACAAAAAGGTACCATAGGAAGGCAAAACTGCCTGTGAAGAGTTAAATGTCCCTGAGCAGCAGTGCTAGTGTGCTGTGAATATAATATACAGCAGACTATCTATTCTTAGATATTTTACTGATATATTTTCATTCCCTTATGCCTTTCTTTTCCATAAGGAAAACTCCATTTGCTACAAATAAACCCTTAATATCTAGGGAAGAATTTTGACTGTAAAACTGTATGACTTTTCTTCACTAAAAATATCTATATTTTAAGACACACTCCAAACTTTATAACAAAATACTTTGAAATAGCCAGGCCTTTAAAGAAATCTATGTGAAGATAATGAGAACCAGGTCATGAGCCTAAAAAGAATTTCATGTGTTCTACCTAGCTCATCTTTCCTTTTTGTAGTGGTGTGATGGAAGTTCAGTAAGGTGTTTATATGACTGGGAGGGCATAAGCAGGAGATCCAGTATATATAAGGAGAATCAATCTTCTATCTAGTGGTAATACTGCTATGGGAGCAGTTCCTAGATTTTCTTTAAAAAATCTACTTATTTAGTAAAAACATTGGTTACTGTAAAAGTTAGTTATATTGATCCAAAGAAAGGTCCGTTCATAGCCATGGACCTTAGTTAAGAACCAGATAAATTAAAGGACCTGTTACTGGGGGAAGTGTTTGAATTTATTAAGAAAATTCATCATATCAATAAGGGGAAACTTGGAAAAGCATGCATGCATAGGCTCAGTATCATTATCTAGAGTTATAGGGAATTTGTCATAAAGTTGAGAATAGAATTTGGGGCAAAATTCAGAACAAGCTTTAGAACAGAGTAAAACTCCATATTTTAGTGATTTCTGTTTTGAGTGATTTCAGAATTAATTTTCAAAGATGTGCCAATGGTGACATTCCAGGGACTGTATTATAATTGTGTGCTAGAGAGCAACAATTTGAATTTCTAAATATTTTTACCTAAATAATTTCAAATTTGTTTAAAAGGAAAGAGCACTGAAGTCTGGTTGCATTCATTTAGGTCAGGCAAGTTTATTCCTTCATCCATTTATTGTACAACATTTGTTGAGAGCAGACTATGTGCTAGGCTTGTAATAGGCACATTTTGATGAGTTGCAGGAATGCTACACTCCTCAGAAAATGGTAAGAATTTTGACATTTATGAAATAAATCTTCCTGGAAGAGAACTTCTGGGCTTTGGTAATAATGCCATGTCATTGAAGGCAAGAACAAGTTCAAATGGAGAAATTCAGGCTCATCTAGAGACTTTGACAGATGTTCCATGGATCTTTGAGGATGTTTCTCCAATTTTCTTATTTAAAATGCCCTTTTTGAGTTTTAGCTCCTGCTTTACTTTATTTGACAGGAAAGTTCTTTAATTTCTGTGTACAGACATTCATACTTTGCCCAGAAAAAAAGTGAGCTGTTCATGTTTCACTAGTAAAAATTTTGTCTTGACCTTCCACTTTTAATTCCTCAATATCTACATCTACATTTATTACAGGTCTCTATTTCCATGTGGTCCTATTTACTTATCTTGCATCTGATTTGTCTCCTTCCCCAGTATGTCCAGTGTTTGGTCAAATTTGGCTATGATTTTAAATACAGATGGAAACTATTTGAGTTTTTAAATATCCAGGCCTTTGATGTGGTTTCTAATGTGCCTTTTCCAAGTTTCTAGTAATAACTTCCTCTGATCTTTCTGGTGGCAGTCAGAAGCTATGTGTGTGATTGAATTGCTGTCTATAAAAGTGTTTATTGAATTTTCACTGGGAAAGATGGCTATTCTTGGTGAGCAAAGAAATTGTAATGTAATTGATTTGATTTAATATTTTAATCCTCTTAATCAGTCATTGTCTCTTTTTACATTTTTAGGGATTAGGATAGGAGGTTGGTATAAATATTAGATGTTTGTTTTCTACTATCCACTTACTCTAAGGTTTTTTATTAGAATTATGGGACTTTAGTGGCAGTTTAGAATAGTAATGTATCTTTTACTAGGTATGTATATGTCTTTATTTTCATGCCAGATAGACAGTAGTGGCTTTCTTATGGCTGACTTCTAGGAGTGTTAGCCTCCATTCTTCTTGGACAATAGTTTCTCTAACTGAAAAAGTCTTCTGAAAGTAAATTTAATTGTTTACTAAATGTTCATTTTAGAACGAAAGAATTTTTAGAGTTGGAAGAAATCTTAGAAATATTTATCTATCTCCTAGTGGGTGAAGAAATGCATTAAAATTGAACAGTTCTATTGAAAGCAAACATCCTAGCTCACGGAAAATATCCCATTTGTAAAAGTTCTAATTGTAACAGTGAGCAGAAAAATACCTCCTCTAGTTTCCATTAATTTATTCTAGATGGTCTTCTGTAACCAAATTGAATGTGTCTTTCTTTTGCATTTACAGATGGTTATTAGGTTCATAAAGGCTGCTTTCTCATAGAGAAATATTCAGGATCAATTCATATGACATGGTTCTGCATCTATTATTTTTCATTTTTTATTTCAATTCTCAAAAAAATTTTGAGGACCATTATGTGCTCAGCCTTGTACTACCCACTGAGTTTACAAAAGTGGGTAAGAAAGAATTAGACACTAAAGTCAAAAACTTCAGATTATAATGGGAAAGATAAATAAGCCAAATATAAAAGTTCAGCATGATTAGTATTAAATAAAAGTTTATACTAGATGCCAAAGGGTACATAGTAGAGGCAACAAAGACATTTTGTTTTCTTAAAGTGTTACCCAAGTTGAGACCTGAAGGAAAAAATATATTTAGATTGAACAACAGTAAAGGCACAGAAATATGAAGCATTGTGACACATTCAGGTGAAATATGACAGGAGTGAAAGTAGTGCAAGGTATGATGATGGATTTGGTAAACTATGCACTGAATCCTTAGATGGTAATATTAACTATGACTTAATGTAAAGGCTTGTATTTATGTCTAAAATATCAATTGCAAATGTGAGGAGTAGAAGAGATTTTGTTTAATATGATTCCCATGAAAGAGGAATGTTGGTTAGTTAGTTGCAAACTTATTTTCAACAGAACTACTAAAGCCCTGAGAAGAGAAAGAAGACTCTAGATTTCAACAGTCTTGTCAACACAGGTTTTCAACACAAATGGAAACTATTGAGGTTTTAAATATGCAAGAATCATAAAGAGTCCTGTGTACCTGAGGAAGTTTGAACTGTATGCTGAATACTAGGATCAGTCATTGAAATATTCTAAGTAGGGGAGCAACTTGATAACATTTGCATTTTAGTAAGATTATCTTGGCAGCAGGTAAAGGGAGAGCATTAAAGCAAAACACACCTGGAATTCAGAACACCAAGTCGGCTACTGAAATAATTCAGGAAAAACCGTTGGGGGGATAGACTTGATAAGGTGGTGGGCAAGGAAGAGAAAGAGAAAGAGAAATCTCCTCTATCTGTGGACAACAGATAGAGGAGATTCATAGAACCTGGGGAGGTGTGTGTGTGTGTGTGTGTGTGTGTGCGCGCGCGCGCGCGCAAGTGCACATGTGTGTTTAAACTGTTGCCTGGGGCCATCACTTGAGATCTGATAAAGTGGTATGGGTTGCAGCCTGGATAATAGAATTTAGTTCCAAGAGATTATAATTATACAGAAGAGTTTGAGAACACTAATCTGTATATTTCAGTAACTGAATAGGTAATTGTTTTCAACATCGTATTTATGTGACACCAAGAAGTGGACAAAATTTTATAGATGCATTCTGGTCAAGTAGGAAAATCACTTTCTTGGAGCAGGTCACTATTATTCTTTATTAATTAAGCCTAAGATGGAATTTACTTCTCATTCATATCACATTATTTTATACAGTAAGTTTCTAATTTATGAATTAGGCCTTTTTTCTCAGGAACCATGTTAAACTAGATCTTTTCTAGTCCCCACATTTGTAATTGATACTTTAGACTTTAATTCAGGTGTTTATATTCACCATATTTAATATTATCTTCTTAGATTCAGCTCATAGTTTATCATATTTTGATTCTTTATTCAAAGCCTTATAATTTCATGAACCATAGATTTAGACACTGCTTTCTATGTCTTTAATCAGGTTATTCAAAAAAGTTATTAAGTATGATAAGAACAATAATTATTGAGTTTCAACAGAATATAGTGGAGATAGCTGTTACAAAGGCATACTTTTCCAGCTTTGAAACTTGTAAGCGTTTGGAGCTCAGATGAAATATTTTAGTAAAAGATCCTGGGAGGTCTAGATAGGTGAATTAATTCTCTTCTGTGAGTGATGTAAAATTCCCATGAAGTGGTTTTCTCTGTAGAAAAATCTGATGCCTTTCCCACCACCTAATGACCACTAAGAATATTGTCAGAATTCCTAACTTTTGAGTTACAAAAATTCTCAAAGAAGCTTCCTGATAAAAGTTCAATAGAAATAGTCCATTGTAAAGTATTTGGTTAGTCAGTCTTTTACGAGATGTAATTTATAATAGACCAAGGAAAAGGACCACTGATTTTCCTATTGTAGTAGAAAAAATGCTATTTAAGCCTCTGGATGAGTTGAATAATACTGTTTTGTTTTAAGGATTTTGACTTCAACCTCAAGGGTCTGAAGATGTCGGAAGTCCAAATATCACCAAACAATAAAGCACTTGTTAGACCGACTAAGAGACATGAATGCCATTTTCTGAAAACTGTTGGCAAGCTACAGATAAACTGTGGTACTTGCTAATACACTTTCACTGCATTTCATTCTGGAGAACTCTAGTAGGCAGAGGCCTTTGACACAAGAGATTTTATTATAGACTTTCCTACAAAAGTGAATATTTTCTGAGTTATGGACTTGAGCAAAAGAGGGTTTGTTGTGTAGAACCAAAAGACCTTTTTAACCACAGCAAGATGAATAGGAGTTTTACTGTGAGTAAAGAAGGCCCATGGGAATTTTAAAGACTTCCTTTGGAAAACAATTATTATGGAATTATAAAACAGTTACCTTCAACCATCAAAGGCAAAATTTTTATTAGGACTGATCCTAATAAAACATTTTTAAGAAGATGAAGTGTGTCTCTTCTGGACCTGCTGTCCCTGTTCCATTCTGTGGCTCTCTACCTTCTGGTATCTTTACTCCAGATGACTCATGCCCTTAACTGTGCCCCTGAACAGTGTGAACTGTGTCCAGGGCTGCCCTTTCACCCCAACACCATGACCATTAATATGTCAAACCTAAATTTTTGACTGGTATATCTCAGTCTGTCTTTTTTCAAATAGCTTGCTTTAAATCTTATTCTCTCAGCATCCTCATAGGAAATTGTTTCATTAATTTTCTCTAAATAATTCCCTTTGAGAGCACATCTTTAATATTTTACTTCATCCTGAGAGGCAGTTCATAAAACAGAATATGTAAATGTCTAATAAATATAGTTGGCATTTATACCCAAAGGTTCTACAAACTCAAATTCAACCAAACAAGGGTCAAAATAGCTGTACTGAGCAGCTACAGTCATTATCCCAATATAGTAAAACAGCTATTTACATAGCATTCATATTGTATTACATTGTATAAGTAATAAAGGGATGGGGATAAAGGTCAGTGGTAATGTACCTTCTTGGCATGTAGGAGACCCTGGGTTTGATCCCCAGTATTATATACACTCTAAGTCAGGCAGGCAGGCAGGCCAGCCAGCTAAACTAACTAGGATGATGTGCCTAGGTTATATTCAAATGCTATAGCTTTTTATGTAAGGAATTATATAATTACAAATTATGTAAGGGATTATAAATTTTGTTGGGGGTCCTTGAACCAACTCCACCCCATGTAGTTTCTAGGACATATCACTAGGAGGTCAGGAGTATGGGATGGTGGATGACGATAACACAATACAACCCACCTACTTTTACCTTTTGACTTTGATTAGTCTTCCCCTAGCTCAATCTCCTCCTTGCAAAAGGCTTTGCTGCCATTCTGAACATTTCAGGCATGTTTCCCTTCAGTTCTTAAACTTGTTATTTTCGATTATGTTGAGAGTGAAGCCTTCCCTGACTATTCTATTTAAAGTTTCACCCTCTCTTCCAAGATACTCCCTAGTTTTCCTTCTTGCTCTACTTTTCTTGACATGGTATTAATTGTCTCTACCACCACAAAACTTAAACTCTATCAGGATAAAGGTATTTATCTAATTTGATCATTTCTCTTATTCTTTATCTAGAACAGTACTTGGAAACTAATATTCCTGTTATGGTTTGGATATGAGATGTCCCTAAAAAACTCATGTGCAATAATGCAGGAATGCTTAGAGCTGACTATATTAAAAATATACAACCTAATCAGTGGATTAATCTATTTGAATAATTAAATAATTTGAAAAGTCTACTCTGCTGGGTGATAACTATAGGCAGTAGGGTATGGTTTGAGGAAGTAGGTCACTGGAGGTATGCCTTTGCAGTGTATATTTTATCACTGATATCTTGATCTCCCCAGCTGCTTCCTGGCTTCCAGGAGCTGAGTGGTTTTCCTCCACCATGCCCTTCTGCTGCCTTTTTCTGACCGATCTTGGGCTCAGATGAATGGAGTTGATAGACCATGGACTGAACCTCTGAAACTGTGAGTCCAAAATCAACTTGTCCTCTGCTAATTTGTTTTTGTCAGGAATTTTGGTCACAGCAATGCAGAACTGATTAATGTACTACTTTGAATATTTACTGAATTCTTAAATAAACCCTTTAAAAAGAATCTAGAAATATTTACTCATACTAAAAATGTGTACACTTTTACTTAGCAATCATACTTGTAGATTACATTGGGCTGTATGCATTTTTGCTACTAGACTTATTGA
Source organism: Marmota marmota marmota (assembly GCF_001458135.2). Taxonomy (NCBI): domain Eukaryota; kingdom Metazoa; phylum Chordata; class Mammalia; order Rodentia; family Sciuridae; genus Marmota; species Marmota marmota. Next base: position 5,524,200 of record NW_025999961.1, read on the forward strand.
GAAGTGACATTTTTGTCCATCTTCTTGAATCTAGGTAGGCTTGTGACTGATTGATCAATAAAATATGGTTGGAAAGACACTTCTTGTTTCCAAGACCAGGCCTTAAAAGACTGGTAGTTCCCATTTTCTGTCTTTTGAACATTTGCTTGTAGGACCAGCTGCCACATTGTAAAGAAAACCAAGTAGTTTATGGATAGACCTAGGTAGGAAGGAATTGAAATTCTTGGTTAACAGCCCTCTCTGAACCCCCAATCAACACCCAGTGACAAATTGTCAGCTATGTGGGTTGTCCTGAAAGTGAAAGCTTCGGCCCACTACCCCAGATGAAGCTGTATAAATTGTTCTGCTATCTCTGCCAAAATTTTAAATTCATGAGCTTTTGGGAGGTTATTTGTTACTGAACATTTGGTTACCAGGACCATCACTTTTTATGAATCTTATAAAAAGAAGAACACCAGAACACAAGAACAGATGTATATGGGATGCTGATAGCAATGTTCTTTATGATTAAAAAAAAAAAAGTGCGGAAGAAAGAAAATAAGCTAGGAATAACTTGAATGTTTATTATGCACATTATGGTTAAAAATATTGCATAGCTCTCTTGTGGACTTATTTGTCTATTAAAAATGAGTTAAAATGGAGGAACAGGAGAACTGGAGGGAGGATACACTTCCTAGTAGTTCCTCAGCTCAAGATTTAAAAAGTGGGAAGACTGCTCCTCAGCAAGGTGGGTGATTAAGGGTATTCACCAAAATTCAACACTAGACCACAAAATAATCATTGAGACACAGAAAATAAGAAACTTTGAATATAATTTAAGAGATAATATATTAGAGATGCATCAACTTGGCTATCGGTTCACTGTGGAGGGGAAAGGAGGCAAAGGCAGAAAGAGAGGAAAATGCAGCAAATAAAATTGGCTTGGGGGAACACAAGACTGACCTTAACTAACCCAGAAATAGTGGAGGAAGTTGTTGAGTGAAAAGCAATTAAAGTCAAATCAACATAGGAGCCAAGCATCCAGCTGGAATCAGCATCATGATGGCAGGCACCACTTTTGAGTGACCTTGAGGTAGCAAGCACAGGCTGGATATTGAGAACTCATAAAGTAAGTTGCCAGCATGACCCAGTAGTTACCTATTATGGGGTCCAGAGTATATCTGGGCAAATGCCATTAAAACATGTGCAGAGAGGATGGTGCCTATAGTGAAATAGGCTGGGGACCTAGGAGAGAGAGCTCCCTTTGGTGCTGGCATCCCATATGAGTATCAGGGGAAATGCCAGTAACATATCATACAGGCATGTATGTACTCCAGGTCTTATTATGGGTAATTTACAGCCATGGAGATGAAATATGTGAAGTCTGTCAAGGTTTAGACTCCCCACCCCAAAGAGAAATTTCAGGAGGCCCCTGAGACCCAGACATCCAGCAGAAATCAGCATCTCCCCAGAAATACCAGGGTGTGAACTAAATCTAAGTACAACCACAGGTTAGTCAAGACCAAACTCCAACTACTAAAACTTTCAATGTAGAACTCTTCTCCAGCTCTACTAAGGGAATATACCAGTTCCCAGTCTATCCCATCCTTTACTGGAAGATGGGAAGCTGGACTCTACCACAACTAGCTTTGGCTCTTGGCTAGCAACTTGGGGAGAAACATAAAGAAATGAGACTTAAAAACCCCAGACCTTGTCCCACTGGTTACAGAACTCCCCAAAATAAGTAATAAAGAATAGGACATCTGCATAATTGTTATGGGTTTAGATATGTGGTGTCCCCCAAATGCTCATGTGTGAGATAATGCAAGAAGGTTAACAGGTGATTGGGTTATATCATTGAATTAATTCCCTGGTAGGGATTAACTGAGTGGTAACAATAAACAGGTAAACTGTGACAGGAGGAGGTAGGCATGCCTTGGGATTTATATTTTACCTAGGTGAGGAGAGCTCTCTCGGCTTCCTTCTGTCATGTTCCCAGATGCTTTCCTTTGCCACACACTCCTCACCTCAGGCCTCAAGGGATGGAGTCGGCCATCCATGGACTGAGAAAAAAAAAACTCACAGTAACAAAATTAGAGGTAACAAAGAAGATATCATCACAGACCCTTCTGAAATCCAGAGGATTATCAGAAATTATTTTGAAAATTTATAGTACAATAAACTGGAAACTATAGAATACATTGACAAATTTTAGATATATATGACCTGCCCAAATTGAACCTAAACAGAATAATATCAAAACTGAAATTGAAACAGCAATTAATGGCTTTCCAACAACAACAACAAAAGGATCAGAGAGATTTTCAGCTGAGTTCTACCAGACATTTAAGCAAGAATCAAAAGCTGTTTTTATAAAATTGTTCCTTAAAATAGAAAGGGAGGGAACACTCCCCAATATATTTAAGGAAAGAAAACTGGAGATCAATATATCTGATGAACATGGATGCAAAAATCCTTAATAAAATATTAGCAAATTACATTCAAAGACTCATCAAGAAGATAGTAAACCATGATCAAGTGGATTTCATCCCATGAATGCAAGATTGGTTTAACACAGGCAAATCAATAAATGTAATTCACCACAAAAATAAAATTAAGGACAATAATCACATGATCTCATTAGATGAAGAAAAAGCTTTTGATAATATTTAGCAACCATTCATGATAAAAACGTTCAAAAATGGGTATAGGAGAAACCTACCTCAACATTATAAATGCTATCTATGACAAACCCAAAGCCAACATCATACTGAATGGAGAAAAACTGAAAGAATTTCCTTTAAAAACAGAACAAGACAAGGATGTCCACTTGCACCACTCCTATTCAATACAGTCCTTGAAACTCTAGCTAGAACAGTTAGGCAAGAGAAGGAAATTAAAAGGATACAAATAGGAAAGGAAGAAGTCAAATTATCTCTATTTTCTGATGACATGATCCTATGTCTAGAAGACCCAAGAGAATCTCCACAAAAAGATTTCTGAAACCGCTAAATAAATTCAGCAAAGTAGTAGGAAACAAGCTCAACACTCACAAATCAATAGCTTTTCTAATGCCAATAATTAATCTGCTGAGAAAGAAATCAGGAAAACTATCCCATTCACAATAGCATTAAACAAAAGAAAATACCTGGAAATTAATCTAACCAAGGTGCTGAAAGACACCCACATGAAAATTATGGCATACTGAAGAATGAAATTGAAGAAGACATTAGAAGATGAAAACCTCCCAAGTTCTTAGATAAGCAGAAGTAATATTGTCAAATATTATAGCTATATGGTATATATAGTAATGGCTATACTGTCAAAAGTGTTGTATAGATTCAATGCAGTCTCCATCAAAATATCAATGAAATTCTCACAGAATTAAGAAAAAATAGTCCTAAAATTTATTTGATAGAATAAGAGATCCAGAATAACCAAAGCAATCTTGAGTAAAAAGAGTGATGCTGGAAAAATGAAAATAAACCCCTATCCCTCATCAAGCACAAAACTCAACTCAAAGTATATCAAGGACCTAGGAATTAGACCAGAGACCCTGCACCTAATAGAGGAAAAAGTAGGCCCAAATAGTCATCATGTCATATTAGGCCCCAATTTCCTTAACAAGACTCATACAGTGCAAGAAATAAAATCAATAATTAATAAATGGGATGAATTCAAACTAAAAAGCTTTTTTCTCAGCAAAATAAATAATCAAAGAGGTTAAAAGAGCCTACATTTTGAGAGCAAATTTTTGCCACACACACATCAGATAGGAAATTAAAAGGTGAATTTTTGCCACACACACTAACCTCCAGGATATATAAAGAACTCAAAAAACTTAACACCAAAAAAAAAAAAATCAATCAATAAATGTACTAAGGAGCTGAACAGACAGTTCTCGGAATAAGATATACAACTGATCTACAAATATATGAAAAAATGTTCAACATCTCTAGTAATTAGAGAAATGCAAATCACTCTAAGATTACATCTCACACCAGTCAGAATGGCAGTTATCAAGAATACAAGCAATAATAAGTGTTGGCAAGGATGTGGAGAAAAAGGTACACTTATACATTGCTGGTGACACTGCAAATTGGTGCAACCACTATGGAAAGCAGTATAGAGATTCCTTAGAAAACTTGTAATGGAACCACCATTTGACACAGCTATTCCACCCCTTGGTCTATACCCAAAGAACTTCAAATCAGCATACTGTAGTGACACAGCCACATCAATGTTCATAGCAGCTCAGTTCACAATTGGTAAATCTGTGGAACCAACCTAGATACCTTTCAACAGATGAATGGATAAAGAAACTGTGGTACATATACACAATGGAATATTACTCAGCATTAAAAGAGAATAAAATTATGGCATTTGCAGGTAAATGGATGGAGTTGGAGAACATCATGCTAAGCAAAGTAAGTCAATCCTAAAAAACCAAAGGCCAAATGTTCTCTCTGATAAGTGGATGCTGATCCACAATAGGGGGGACATGGGAAAAATGGAGGAACTTTGATGGTGCAAAGGGGAGGGAGAGGTGGGTAGTGGTCATGGAGGTGGGAAAGATGGTGGAATGAGATGGACATCATTACCCTTGGCACATGTATGACTGCACATATGGTGCAACACTACATCGAATACAACCAGAGAAAAGAAAAGTTGTGCTGCAATTGTGTATAATGAATCAAAACGCATTCCGTGACATATATGCCTAATTAAAATAAACTAAAAAAAAAAGAGTGCTGGAGTCATCGCAAAATCTGATCTCATATCATACTGAAGAGCTGTAGTAACAAAACCATCATAGTATTGGAATCAAAATACACATGAAGATGAATAGAAGAGAAGAATCAGAGTCAAACCCACATAGTTAGTTATCTGATACCTGACAAAGATGCCACAAAACATACATTAGAGAAAAGATAGCCTTCTTAACAAATGGTGCTGGGAAAACTAAATAGTCATACGTAGAAAAATAAAATAGATCTCTTTTACCTTGCATAAAAACCAAATCAAAGTTGATGAAGACTCGGAAATTAGATCAGAAACTTTGCAACTGCTAGAAGAAACCAGAGTCAACACTCCAACATATTGACATAGGCCCCCAACTTCCTTAATGAGACGTCAAAAAATGTAAGAAATAAAACCAAGAACCAGCTTAAATTAAACTGATTAAAGGCTTCAAATTAGAAAGCTTCTACATAGGGGCTGGAGATGTAGCTCAGTGGTAAAGTGCTTGACTAGCATGTGTGAGGCACTGGGTTTGATCCTCAGCACCACATAAAAATAAATAAATAAAATAAAGATCCATTGACACTACACACACACACACACACACACACACACACACACACACATATATATATAAAGCCTTTGTATAGCAAAAGAAACAATAATGAAGAAGGAATCTACAGAATGGAAGAAAAATATTTTCCAGCTACTTCTCTGACAGGAGATTAACACCCAGAATATATAAAGAACTCAAAAAGCTTTACACCACAAAACAAACCAAAAAATCCATTCAGTAAAGGGCAAAAGAACTAAACAGACATTTCTCAAATGAGAAAACTCAAATGGTCAACACACTCATGAGAAAATATTCAGCATTCATAGCAATCTGGAAAATGCAAATCAAAGCTACACAGAGTTTATCTCACTCTAGTCAGAATGGCAGTTATCAAGAATATAAATAATACTAAATGCTGGTGAGGATGTAGGGAAAAAGGTGCACTCATACATTGTTGGTGGAACTGCAACTCTAGAAAGCAGTATGGAGATTCCTCAAAAAAACTAGGAATGGAATCATCATGTTACCCAACTATCTCACTCCTTAGGGATTTTAGTTCTTATCTAAAAGAACTAAAACATACTTTAGGGATTCAGTCACATCAATGTTTATAGAAGTTCCACTCACAATAGCCAAGCTATAAAGCCAGCCCAGGTGTAGGTCAATAGATGAATGGATTAAGAAAATTTGGTATTTATACACAATGGAGTTTTACTTCGCCATAAAGAAGAATAAAATTATGGCATTTACCAGTAAACATATGGATCTGGAGAACATCATGTTAAGTGAAATAAGTCAGACAGAAAATCACAGGTCAGACTCTCATATGTAAAGTAAGAGATAAAATGGGGGTGTCATAAAGACAGAGGGGAAGATCAGTGGAATATAAGGATATTGAGGGAGAGGGAGTAGAATGGAAAAGTGCAGGAAATGCAGACTTAATTTGACAAAATGACACTATATGCATGTATAAATAGACCACAGTGAATTCCACCATTTTGGATATCTATAAAGCATCAATTAAAATACATAAATGAGTGCAAGGTAGAATAGGAAGGGGAATGGGGGGAGAGAAGAAGCGATGGTAAAAGGGGCACTGGGGAATTAAATGTAGTAAATTAATACCATGCGTATGTGATCATGTCAAAATGAACCCAACTATTATGTACAACTACATTGCACCCCCAAAGCAAAAACAAAGTGGCACCAAAAAATTAAAGTGGGCTGGGCTAGTAGCTTAGTGGTAGAGCACTTGTTTAGCACATGTGAGGCAATGGATTTGATTCTCAGCACCACATATAAATAAGTAAAATAAAGGTCCATTGACAGATAAAATAAACTTTAAAAAATTTAAAACTGAGTTTAAAGATGTATGTACCTGCCGCAGTCCAGCTGCAGCAGAATAATCAGGGGGGGTGACGAATAACTTGTGTACGTTGATACAGCAAGAGTGGAAGCCGTTTATTGCAGGACAGGAGCAGTATTTATACATTCCACACAGCTTATCTAATTAGCATAAACTAGATACATCAGTCAACCAATAAGGAATCTCCACACTTAATGGCTCGCTTTTGTTACTTTTCAAACCACTCCCTCTGGCATTTTGCCAGGCACCATCCAGACTTGTTTATGAACTCTAACATTCCCCTGGCAAAATGCCAGGTGTTATTTTGACTTGTTTACAGACTCTAACATGTACCAACATGAAAAGATACAGAGAATATACTGATAATTGGAAAAAAATAAGTTAAAGGGAAAAATAATTAGTCTGATTTCATGTTCACAAAAAGAAAGAAGCACTTTAAATATGTAACCTTTACAAATAACTGTGAAGAATTTACATACCAAATTATTAACACTGATTTTGTCAAGAGAATAGTATTGAGGAGGAAAACTTATCTTCCCCCACCTGGGAATACCTCATCATTTGTTGAATTGTTACAACAAACAAACCACCATGAGTTGACCACTCATCTGTTTCCTTATCAGTATGTGGAGATATGACATACAAAAGAACTATTATGTCTTTCACTGCCTACATAAAATGATGACAATATTTGCTTTATTATAGGAGTTTATAAAACTAAGTAATGTCTCACCATGCAGCAGCTAGATGGCACCACCACCTCTAACATTTCTGTTGTAATAATTCAACATTAATTGTAGTGGACATTGAATGTGCTGTTTCTTTACTTCTTTACAATAGCATTTATATGGCTTGAGATTTATATGAATTTAGCTATGTTGCTTTGAGACACTATGGATCTCTTCACAGAAGATTCATCATAGATAAACACAAAGTCTTTGAGAAAACCAAAAGCTAGCCTTTCGTAGAGGACAGAACCACTGTATTGTAATCATCCTTTAGGTCTTAATTGACCTAATTTCATCAAAGCCTTTTTCTGTACCCCAGAAAATATGCTGACATGCCTAATTATTATCATATAACGTGGTAAAGACATAGTATCCCTAAATAAGCAAAACCTTCTCAACACACCACATCTCTAAATTAGAATCATTTAAGCAATCTTTGAACAAGACAACTTCTGCATTTTACAACTAGCTACGTGAAATTCTGAGGTTAAATGATTTGTTCATGTTTACTAAAAAGCAGTGTATAATAGTCTCTAAACTTCCTTCCTTGATTTTCCACTTTTTTCTCCAAATTTACATCGTCTTCTTGGGTGTTACAACTAAATGGAATTTTGCAGGGTTGCTTTGCATATACAAAAATCAAAAACAAAAAATGAAAACAAAACAAAAATTACCCACAAGAGGTTATTTGAACCCTATAAACAGGATGGAATTTTAAACAATTTCTAACTCCCATATCACCATGAGCTGTAGAGCAAGGGTTATTTGGGTAACAGGGAAATCGTGTGTAATCAGAACTTTGTTATTAAAGTTCTCAATTTCTTACAAACATTTTAAATAGTATTTTGCATGCCTAACAATACTGAAATGAAAAACCATGTGAGTAAAAATTTGGGGTTTTCTAAAACAATGTTATAAGAATCTGGCTCATTTTTGTTATTATTTCTCTGTCAAAGAAGTTAGTTTTTCTTCTTTTAAATTTAGGTCTTAATTATCTAGAAAAAAAAGTTTCCCCCAGTATGGGGGGGCGGTGATGGCCCGTGTCTCATGAAGGTGTTCTTCTTCCTGTCCAGGATAATCCAAGCCACCCTAAAACTTACAATCTCAAATAATTAGTAAATAACAAAGCACAAATACTCAGAAATATATTTACAGAAAGTAAAGCCCCTGATAGATCTAGTCCACATGGATTCTGGAACTAGACAAAGATATAATGGCTCCGGTGGTTTATTTAAGGGGGTACATCAAAGGCAGGGATAAGATTTCAAGGGTGGAGTCTTGCTTTGTGACGTCTTACAGCTTTGTGATGTCTTACAGTCAGCAGGTTGATTGACATCTTGACAGGTCATACTCATCTCAGGTGCTATGTGAGCCATAGCAGAGCATGATAGAGATTCACATTGTCCCTGGGCAATTGACCAGAGGAAAAGTCCACTGGTCATTCCCAGACACCAGATGTCTGTATCCATGAGACTTCCATGTGCGGTGACCCACAAGGAACCCATGGATGGCTCCTGACACCCCAGTTTGAAAGATGCTAGCAGAACATACTTAATGAGTGCCTCCTTCTTCATATTTATTTTTGTTGATATAAGTGAAAAAGTGTTGTTTGTTTGGCCTTTTCCATATCTACATAAAACACTTATGGAAAGAGTGATACACTAATGTATTGCTCATTTCTTTGCTTTTTTTTTTCTTTTTTCAAGAGTTTGGTTATTGAATTGTAAATTCCAAGCAGTTTTAGAAATCTACCCAAAGACTGTAACACTTTTATTGGCCAGCACATTATCCAGTAGCAATAGTTTTTTTCTCTCCATTTTTCAAATCTCTTTCAAAATAAAATTTAAATATTCAGCAGTTTGTATTTTTCCTTTTTTGGTTTTATTTACAAAACTTTAAGTCCTTGTGTATTATGTCATCACTGCAAATTACTTTACCCAGAACTCTGAGATGAAGATGGTAAATAATTTTAGGAAATAATTCTGATAGTAACTTAATATTCTGGGGCTAGTATTTCTCAGTCTGTTTGAATCCTTTAAAGAGAAAAAAATAAATTGAAGAAACTTTACATGGTAATAGTTGTATTTATAGTATATATTGACTGTAAAATATATAATGACAAAAGCAACTATGAATTCAGTGACACTGTGTTCCTAAATTGCTATTAGTCACAAAAAATACACACATATTTTTTAAATGGGAACACTTTTGTGATAAAAATATATGATTTGTTTAGTTGTCAGTTACTAGATGCATCTAGGAATTTAGACTCAATTTTTCTATAGCTTCCTCAAACTGTATGTTGGACGTGATTGCCCGGGGGTGATAAACATCTCCAGATGAATCAAGTTTTAACAATTCATATATATTTTTTGTAGAGGGAATTGAATGTGTCTTATTAGAGAAAGAAAAGCCATCTTGGAACTGTATTGTGTTTTCTTTTTCTTTTTAAAAATTAAAATATTTGTTCTTTTTAGGTATACATGATAATAGAGTGTGTTTTGACATATTATACATACATGGATTATAACCTATCCTAATTAGGATTTCATTTGTTGTTATTCATGATGTGGAGTTTCACTGGTCTTGTATTCATATCTGAACATAGGAAAGTTATGTCTGATTCTTCCTACTATCTTTCCTAATCTCATCTTCCCTTCCTTCCTTTCATTCCCTTTCCCCTTTTTCTAATTGCCAGGGAGGTAGCAAATTGGTTCAACCACCCTGGAAAGCAGTATGGAGATTCCTCAGAAAACTTGGAATGGAACCACCATTTGACCCAGTTATCCTACCCTTCAGCATATACCCAAAGGACTTAAAATCGGCATGCTACAATGACACAGCAACTTCAATGTTTATAGCAGTTCAATTCACAATAGCAAAGCTATGGAACAAGCATAGGTGCCTCAACAAATGACGGATAAAAAAATGTGGTATATATACACAATGGAATATACTCAGCCATAAAGAAAAATGAAATTATGACATTTGCTGGTAAAAGGATGGAACTGGAGAGATCGTGCTAAGTGAAATTAGCCAGTCCCCCAACACAAAAGGCCAAATGTTCTCTCTGATATTTAGATGCTAACATAATAAGGGGTGGGGAGGGAAGAATAGAAGTTCATTGGATTAGCAATTTATATTAAGCAACAGCTGAAATGCACTGGGAATCTAGTATAGTCCAGGCACTATGCAAAATTGTGTTACACATATTAACTAATTCTCACAACAGCCCTATGAGCTAGGTACTATCTTTGTCTACATTTTATCAAAGCAGAGAGATAACCCTTGGGGGTTTAAGTCACTTTTTTGAGGTCACACAGCTAATAAGTGGCAGATTAGAGATCTGAGCTTGGTTTGAAGATTTCAGATATTAATGTGAATCACAATAATGTATTTCCCCTCATCAAATTTAAATCTGTTTTTCACTTGCACGATTAATATGATGTATTATACCCACAAACAATAATTCACATTCTCATGCCTATATCAATCACACAATTAGAGCTAAAAAGAGATAGACTACCAATTTAATGCTCCTGGAATCTAAAATGTTTTGTAATACTAATAAACCTGGAAGGGTCCTCAGAGAACATCCCATACTGTGATTCTCAAGTAGAGTGGGGAACCAATTTAGTGGCTTTAAAATTCAAATTCCCAGAATCCATTACAGACCTACTGAATAGAGGTAGAGGAACTAGGTGGACATAGATATGCATAATTTTAAAGATGACCTCAGGTGAGTTTAATGTATATCTCTGGTTAAGAACCACTAATCTAATTCCCCTTTTTTATTTTGTATTTGAGGAATTTGGGTTACAGAAGGGAGAACAAGTTACTGCTACACCAGATCTAATGTTAAAGTCCCTATCACTATTAACACAAACATTTTTTTTCTTTTTTCAGAGACCTGTAGAGAGAAAGGACCTATTAAATAACTTGCAATCTGAATAGGGAGCTAGGACTTAGGCAAAAAATATGAATGACAAATAACTCATACTAGGTTGGGAAATGAGATGAGTGGTGAAAGAAAGGAAAGATAATTAGTGTCAGATTAGAGATCTGACCTTGGTTTGAAGAATTTCAGATATTAATGTGAATCACAATAATGTATTTCCCCTCATCAAATTGAAGTGGAGAGATAGATCTCCAAGGTAAGCTTCAGAATGGAGGTGGGACTTCAAAGAATAGAATTTGGGGAAGCAGGGAGGAATAGGAAATTTCTCAGGAAAAAAAATAATAGTATGAGAAAAATAGAGCTGAGAAGATAAAAAGAAGTTTGAGATCAGTGAACAAACCATCCTAGTTACAGTGGATGGTCTTTAAGTGAGAAGTAGATCAATTAGAGAAATGAATGGGGACTAGGTAGTGGCCTTGTGTGCTAGACTAAGATGTTTGTACCTTTCCTGTAGGAAGTGGAAAGCTGTTGAAAGTTTTCATGAATGCATAATAAATGAAAATATTATATAAATTCCAGTAGCTAAGTTTGAAGGTAGGAAATCAGATTTACCTGATGGCTTTGGGTTCACTGGAGGTAGAAAGGGCTTGAACCAAGAGTTGGAATGGCAGGTATAACTTGCCTGAAATGTAATTACCACTTTACTATTTCCAGACACAGATTATGATAGCAAATAAACAGGGAAAGTCCTAATCAGAATCCTCAAAGCAGTGCTTGGAACTACTTTCTGAGGCAAAACTTCTAATATCTGTTTTTAATAGAGTAGTATTTTTAAATTTCAAAGAGCTTTGAAGAGACAGAATTTATTCTGAGGTTTTATAAGTTGCTTGCTACTGTCTTATTGTTACTCTAGTCAAGTAAGCCTAATTATCTTTCTGTGGACCTCAGAATTTTTCACATGGTGAAGTTAATTCTGGCTCAGAGAAGTAAAATAGAAGTCCATAGTAACTTTTCAGGAAATATTTTTTTCCCCACCATTGTGGAAATTTTACAATTAAACTGAAATAACTATAGCTGCAATTGAAGGTAATACTACAGAGAGATCTTATGGACTTGTACCCAGTATCCTTTGGTGGTAAGGTAAGGTGCTTATCTTCTGCTGTTTGCAAAATTTTTTTCTTTAGTTTTTGAAGTTTGATTAGATGTGTAATGATTTGGGTTTCTTTGGCTTTATCCATTTTGACTATGCCCAGCTTCTTGAGTCTGTAGGTTTATGTATTTTATGAACTTGGAAGGTTTTGGGTCATCTATAATTTCTTGGAGTATTTTCCAGGCTCATTCTCTTTCTTTACTCCTTCAGAAACTCCAAAACGTAAACGTTAGATCTTTTGTGATAGTTCCACAGGTCTCTCACACTTTGTTAATTTTTTTTATTTAGTTTTTCTCCAGTTTCAGATTGGGTGATTACTATTTTTCTGTCTTCTGGTTCACTCATTCTTTTGTCTCTGTTATGCTCTGGAGCCTATCCCTGAGCTTATTTCAGTTACTTTTTTGTTTGTTTGCCTTTTCAGTCTGGAAATTTCTATCTGGTCTTGGTTTATATCTTCAACTTTTTTGCTGAGACTTTTATTTTGTTTCAGGGATCTTAGCTCCTTGAAACATTTTTGATTGTAAGGGGAAGGGGAATTGGATTCTCCTGATGACTTAGATAATTCCAGGTTCTCTATCACCTTCTTATTGGCATCTGTTAACTGTTATTTTTCATTCAATTTTAGATCATTTTCTTTCTTGGCATGATAAATAAGTAACATCTTTAACCAGAACATGTTATGAGACTCCAGATCTTGTTTAGTCTGTTTTGAGATGACTTTTTTCTGACATTAAGAGAATAAGGGTTGCCACTTTTTACTGTCAGATGGGGGTTGAAGTCCATCCAGGTGCCTCTGTCTGGTACCACTGATACCCAAGGCAGGGCACTTCTTGCTACTACTGAGAATGAATGGGAGTTCCAGCTCCCACCTGGTCTCCCCAGATATCTTTCTGCTTGGGAAAGGTGGGAAACTTCCTTAATGCTCTCTGCCTGCCACTACTGACACCACAGGGAGAGGAGGAATGACTTGTTTTTCTTGGAGAACAGCAGAAGTCCTGATTCTCTCCTCGGGCTCTTCTGACTCCACTCTCATTACTTCTGGGTGGGATAGGAGTCTGTGCTTTCTACGTGTTATCCACAAACACCATGGGTATGTGGAGATGTGGCTCATTATTGCCCAGTGAGAATGAATACCCGTGATCCTTACTTGACTTCTCTGATACTACTATAGTAGAGGATGTTGGGTGCCTTATTACAGCCTGGGGAGGTGGATGCTCACTTGTTGGTGATGGTTGTGTTGGAGGGTAGCTATGGTGTTTGGCTATAGTATAGTGGTTATTTTCTATATGAGTTCTCTTTTATATAAGGATTCACTGTGGTGTATTAATATATGTACTAACATGAGGCACCTTATACTGTAAATCAGTATATCATATTCTCTTTTTGTGATTTGATTAAAGCAATATAACTTCTGCTCCCAAATTTTGCTTACTGTCTAGGGTTTTCATAGATAGCATATATGACTCTGGTAAATAATATCTGTCCTAAGTATTTGTAATCTCTAAGCTGTGAAGCTGAAAAGACACCAAGAATGGAAAAAGACCAAAAAAAAATGATTAGGAAGTACAATACTCAGGGATCTTTCTATGACTTAGGCTGAGCAATGCATACAACCCAGCTCTAAAAAAGTCTATTTGGTTAGCTTAGGTACAAGGAATACAGTTCTTAAAAGTTCTACTACCATTCCAACTAGTCTTTCTTAATTCAGTATTCATACTCTTTTTATTTTTGATATTAAGGATTGAACACCAGAGGCACTTAACCGTGGAGCCACATCCCCAGTCTTTTTTAAAATTTTTTATTTTTTACTTTAAGATAGGAGCTTGCTAAGTTTCTGAGGCTGGCTTTGAACTTGTGATCCTCCTGCCTTAGCTTCCCAAGTCACTGGGATTATATGCCACCACACCTGGCTCATACTCTTATTTTTTGATGCCCTGTTCTAAGCACACAGTAAATATTTTCTTTCTTTTTAAAAAATATGTATTTATTTATGTATTTTTTTAGTTTTAGGTGGACCATTATTTTGTTTTTATGTGGTGCTGAGGATCGAACCCAGTGCCTCATGCATGCTAGGCGAACACTCTACCACTGAGCCACAACCCCAGTCCCTGAGTAAATATTTTCTAATCTGTGTATTAACAGATAGCAGTTGAAAGAGTTTTATCATCATATTATGGTCACATCCATATGTTTTGGAGACTGAAATTTGGCATTAAATGCAACCATTATTGGTTGGGAAAAAATGTATTGGCAAAGACTTCCGTTTTTCCCCTCTTGAACAAAGATTGAGATAAAACACTAAATTATTCTTAGGAAAGGCTGCTAAAAGGGCTACATATTGCTATGTAACAAACAACCCCAACAGTTAGTAGTTTAAAAACCACAATTATATATGTCAGTTCTCTGCTTTGGGCTTATAAATGATTTTTTGCTGATTTTTCCTGGGATTGCATGATTTACAATCAAATGATGATTTTCCTGGGGTCAGAGGCCCAGGATGTCCTTCTTCATACTTTTGGCAGTTGATGCTGGCAGTCAGTTGGGGAACCTTGGTTCTCTTTCACATGGCCTCTCATTCTATGTTTAGCAAGACTGGACTCGTTCACAGCATGGTGTTCTAAGGATTCCAGAAGAGAGAAAGGTGTAAACTATATGGCTTCTTATGACCCACCCACCCCCAATTTGAAGTTACCTGGTGTTACTCCTACAAATCCCAAGTCCAGGCTGAATTCAAGTGGGTGAGAAATAGACTCTCAATGGGAAGAAATACAGAGTCATAGTGGAAAACAATAGGTGAGATGAGAGAAATAGTTGTCACTTTCTCTGAAAACAGTTGACCTACCACAAGGGACTGAAGTCAAATGCTGATGAGGAAGAATGGTAGGGTGAGCTGCTGACTCAGGGTCTTATGTCCTGGAACAAACGCAAGGTGTGAACAGCAGCCAAAAAAAGTGTGAAGCAGTTGGTAGGGAGACCTTCTGTTATGAATTTAGACATCTCTAGGAACTGCTCATTTTGACTCAGCTAATGGATAGAACTAGACTTTTTCCCCTAGAGTTTTTCCCTTATTGAAAGTAAATACTGAAATCAACAGGCTTCAGTTCAATCTGGATACATAATCAGCCTGGGACAAAAAAGATTTTCCTATCCTAAGCACCCCATGAACTTAAAAAATTCAAATATGAAAATGAATCAGCCTATAAAAAATAGCTATTGTGCAAACATTTTGGCTGCTATAATAATGTTGTAAGCAATACAAAAAGTGAAGACTAGAGTTTTGCAAAATAAATGATCTCTTTGGTGCTTTAGCTCAATGGATTAACAACATTAATTTACAAACCAGTTCTAAGGGGGATTTGTGGATATTGCTTGATGAAGGTGATGTTACATCATACAGTAGTTTGCTGGCTCAATTGTCCAGGGGAGACATTTGTGTCAGACATTTACTTCTGGAACATGAGCTGTGGGTAGAGATGTGCCTGTGTTGATGAGACAGAGTGTGTGCTGAATCAGCTATAACCAGGAATGAAATACCAAGATGTATTTCATTCTTTTGATTGAAATATTTATGGAATGTTGGCAATCCACAAGGAAAGACAATGGGACTAATCACAGGGTGCATACCAACACTCACTGCTTATCTAGTCCATGCTTTATGATGCTGGATCTTGAAGTTTCACCATTTCAGATCTCTTGAGTTCTACCTATATAATCCTACTCACACAGCAGTTAAGAACAACCTAGTATATAAAAGCTATTATAATGTCAGTGATTATTGAGAGATAACATCAAGAGCTACCTCATTATTCAAGATGTATTTCATTCTTTTGATTGAAATATTTATGGAATGTTGGCAATCCACAAGCCATTCTCCTGGAAGTTGGCCAGAGGTGGTACATGAGGCTGGTTTTAGACATGGATGGAACAGCAAGGTCAGCTGGAGGATTTTAAGAGCAGATTCACCCCAAAAGAACATTCTTTCTGGCTCATTTCTTCTGTATGAAGTTTTACCACTAAGGAATCCTTTCCCCCTTTTCCCTTCCCCCCTCTTCCTCCTTACTAACATTGTTTTCTCTAAGCTTTCTCTTTTAAAATGTATACATTTCTTGTGTATTACTGTATTGGCTTCCTGATGTAGTGGAAATCATACAGGCCTTGATTTCAGACCCTATATTTTTATTAACTGTTTTATCATGGGCAAGATATATTACACCTGTTAGATTCATTGGGTTTTACAAGGATTCAATGCTATAAAAATTGCACATATACATATACATAATATCTCTCTCTATATATAACTTAGAGTATATAACATTCAATAATTGTAGTATACTTGCAGATATTATCAATATTTCTGTAATTTGTAACCTACAAGTATAATCAAAGTGAATGTTAAATTTCAGCTAAAAAGGTAATGAAAACAAAGATGTAATTTTCCCCCACCCAGGTTCACAGATTTTCCTGAATTCCATCTATGTATCCCAAGTTTAAAACCTCTGGAAAGAGCAACTAAAGAAAGTAATTTCCAATATTGTTAGTGTTTTAGTTTTTGTGGTACTGAAGATCCAACCCAAAGCCTCACACATGCTAGGTAAAGTAATGTATCACTGGGCTACTTTTTATTTTTTAAAAAATTATTTTTAGTTGTAGATGGGCATAATATCTTTATTTATTTATTTATTTATTTTTATGTGGTGCTGAGGATTGACCTAGTGCCTCACATGTGATCAGTAAGTGCTCTACCACTGAGCTATTACCCCAGCCCTCTTTTGTATTTTTTATTTTGAGAAAAAGTTTTACTGCATTGCCCACACTGGTTTCACACTTGTCTTCCTTCTACCTTAACTTCTTAAGTATCTGGGATTACAAGTGTGCACTGCCACAGCCAGTGTTAATTTGCTTTTATAAGAGAAGCAAGAAACTAAAGTTTATTGAATACTAGGACTCTCTGTCTCTGACTCTGTCTTTAAATGCTGGAACATTTTATTTATTTTCTAATATATTAAAAAACATTTATCTGCTCTCCTACAGAACATGTGGTCATAAATAAAGCTTTTCTTGATTCAAATCATGATTATGAGAATCATTTATTTCAGGGTACTATCCTTGGGGAAGAAATATGATGGTTGATTTCCCGCTGTACTTATTTCTTCCAAAGTATCATATCTCTTTATTTAAAAGTGTCTAGTCTGAGTCTATAATTATGAAAAGAACTGGCTGATAAGTAGTTACATAGTTCACATGTCACCAAGATATATCCATATCTATGTCTATGTCTATATCTATATCTGCTATAGTTATTATAATAATAAATATGTCAAGTGATTTAAAAACAGTTAATTTAACTGTATGCCCCCACTAGGATGTATCCTAAAGCCAAAAAATGCACTTTAAATATTTTCCCACTGTTTTTAGTAATCCTAATAACATTAGTACTGTTATTTTTAAGTTTTTTTTGTTGTAGACATACACAATACCTTCATTTTATTTATTTATTTTTATGTGGTACTGAGGATCAAACCCAGTGCCTCACATGTGCTAGGCAAGCACTCTACCTCTAAGCTACAACCACAGCCACTAGTACTGTTATTTTTTAACCTATTGTATATGCATACGCATATGTGTGTTTAATATACAGTAGGATAACACTAATAAAATATTAAGTAATGTTATTACTACGCATAAGAGAAAGAAAAAAATAAAACCAAAGAAGTTAAAGATTGCATTGGAAATAATGGTATGTATTNTTTTTTACTAAATATCTATATTACAGGCATTATTTAAGATACTGTAATTTGCAGGGGTGAATTATACAGAGAGAATGCTCCTCCTCATACTCTTGACCATTCCTCCCATTATTCAATTGACTAAAGTTCCTTACATAGTTGTAAAAACTTTCTCTGTTGTTATCCATGTGTTTTAACAAGTTTTTAAAAATGTATATATACCTGTAGTTGTAAAAACTCTTCTTAGTGTTAGGAGAATCAGATTACTTCCCTTTTAACCCTAGTCTCATTGAGTGAATAGTCTTTATTTTTTAAAAAATGAGAGTTATGTAAAGAATCATTGATTAAATTGGCACACTGGGTACGAGTAGCAGGGACATTTGGACAGCTAGAAGACAGATTTAGGTGGTAGATTCTAAAGAATCTAGGATAAGGGGGAAAGAGTACTACAGAGAGGAAGATCCATTTGTAACTGCTTTTGCGATTGTTCCATGGACTCATTCTGTAGCCCATCTCAGCACAGTTCTCTTGACATTTAATCCCTTGCTTCACCCTCCCACCCATCTCTCCCCTAGGCCTTACCTTTTGCTGAGGCTGTTCTTTATTTAGGACATATCAATCAGAATATCTTCACAATTTCCATATATACAAAGTTGGCAGAATGATCTTTTGAAAACATAGACCAAATAATATTTTTTCCCTGCTTAAAACATTTCAATGTCTTCCCAGTATGATTAGAATAAAAGTCAAATTCTATGTCCAGCCAGCAAAGGTCTACTTGATTTGGCTCAGATCTGTTCTATGACTCTGTCTCCCATGGTTCTCCTTCTGCTTTAAACATACAGCCATTCTCTCTATTATTTGGACATCTTGAGTATATTCCTGACTCGTGTATTTTGAACTTTTTGTATTTCCTCTGCCTGTTGACTTTTTCAGTAGACCTTTGTCACCCACTGCTAGCTATCAATCTATAAGTATTTTGGGTTTTTATTATTTTTATTGTTTATCTTATCCCACATGAACATATGTTCTGTCATATCCTGTGCTGTTCACTAAAAATATATTGCATGAATAAATGGAGAAAATTTTCATTTTGTTGAAGTTTACTTTTTTTTTTTTTTGGTGATGCTGGGGATGGAACTGAGGACCTCACTCATGCTAGGCAATTGCTCTATCACTGAGCTACATTCCTAGCCCTTTTATTTTGAGACAGGGTTTCATCAAGTTATCCAGACTGGCCTCAAACTTGTTATCCTCTTGCCTCAACCTCTGGAGTAGCTGGGATTACAAATCATTTTATTTTAGAGGAACACTTTTTGTAAACAACACCTCATTTTCATTTAGCTTTTTTCTTCATAAAAATCTTAAACTATCCAAACAATATTTAAAAATATACACAAGCTGAAAAGCACAAGTCTTGTTATATTTAAGTCTCTTTAATTTTGAAGAATTTGAGATGGTGAGAGACCATGTAGCTCTCTTTTTCTTACAATCCATATTAATGCTGAAAAGAAGAAAACAAGTTCATGGGATGTGTTTCCTAGGGTTTAATCAGTCGAAGAATATTCTCTGTTGTCGAAGAATAAAATAGACAATATGAATGTCAGATCAGCAGAATTGCTTTCTATTTTATTCTTACTCTACCAATGTCACTCTTACCCTCACATTCTCTCACCAATTTGGAAAATTCTTTAAGGATGAAAGTGGAATCTTGTGTTTATTTTCTAGTAGTGTCTGGCACATTTCTGAAAGCCCAGTAAATAATAATCATTTTTATTAAATAATAGTGATGAAAGTACTTCAGGTTCATATAGATCTTTACAGTCTAGTAAGAAGTAATACAACATCTTTCTTCACAAAGCTCCAGTGAAATAGCAAGGCAAAAAATCACTTCTTCATTTTTCATACTGAAAGACTGAGATTGTAGAGTTTAACAGAGTTATCTAAGCTCACTCAGCTAGTAGTGGCAGAGTTGGGGTAGCAACTCTTTTGGAGAGTTTCTTCTTCCTGGTTAGAGTTCATGTCTCTAAATGATACATTGTTAGTGATGATGACACTGCTTAAAAATTAAAATTAACAAATAAGTTCAGGTATTAGTGAAATAATGTTCATCCTTTGATAATGAAATGAAAATATGAATTCAGTACTGTACTTGAAAGGTAACTCACATGCAATCTTTTAGATTTCCAGTCAGGCTCCTGAAGCAATGCTGGCAATTAGGGTGGATGGTGAAAGAATAAATGGTTTCAATGGGCCAGAGCCTTAAAACCTTATTGTCCTTTGCAGGCTTGTTTATAACCTGCTCAACATGCTATCAAATTGCTTCACCATGGAGAAGGCAGCAGTATCAATTGTTCTCTTTTAATGCTTAGAGAATTTTGACAAATGATTTACCTGTTTCCACATTTTTAAATTGACATCCCAAATTTTCTATTGCAAATGATGCACTTATCATTGTGTCATAAATATTGACATTTTAATAAAAGTACTGTATCATTTTAAAATCTACCAATGGCAAATAAATTCAGTTACCCACAAAAATGCAATCAAATTAAAAACACTTGAACAATCTCTTTATAACACTTGGAAATTTTATGTCTTTTTCTCCTAGAATGTTTCCATTCCATTTTTCTTTTAAAAGCCATAACATAAATAGCTTTATGCTTTTATAGATCACTTGTTATATACCTTTTAAAAAGACATGTATTCATTGTTATAAAATTTTTAAAAAATCCTGAAAGTATTTAAAAACATTTCTTATATTGCATTATCATTATAACAGTGTTAGTTTATGATTGTTCAAAGCAAAGATATGTTATAAATTTTCATAATTATTACCATAAAAAGAAAAATCATTTCAGATATGTTGTATAAATGAGATAGATGGGAGAGGTCTTTTCCAATTTCATGTGTCCAAGTATATTATTTATTTCTATGATTAAACAATACTTAGTATCAGTTTTATTTCTATTAATTTTTAAGTGCATAAATTCTAATAAATTTTATTCATACAAATAAGTACATGAAATGGAATGGAAGAAGTTTTCTATAGCAGTGTTATACAGTATGATGTTGTCACAGTATTTACTCAATTCTTTGATTTTTTTCTGCAATAAATGCCAAAATTCACATAGTAAACTTTTCTCAAGATTAATTTTAATGATCTATCAGTTGACAATTTATTTTGGCCCTCCAATTTCACTAAAAGCAAAGAATTTTAAACCATCTCATTTACAAAAGGTTTTGTTACCATGCCATTACAGTAATTCATTTTATCAACACTGATGTTCATATTTGAAAATGTTATTTTTGTTTGTGTGCCCCAGAAGTTTTTACATGCATGAGTCATAAACCATGATAAGAATCCAGATGGGTTTAATTGTCTCATCTTTTATAAGGAGCAAGATGGGGATTATAAAAAAACAATACAGACATATTCTCATGAAGATCAGCTTTAGTAAAAAGGCCTTGAAAAATGGCTGGAGTTGTGGCTCAGTGGTACAGCCCTCACCTGGTATGTGTGAGGCACTGGGTTCCATCCTCAGCACCACATAGACAAAACTAAAATAAAAGTACTGTGTTCCCCTACAACTAAAAAGTGTGTGTGTGTGTGTGTGTGTGTGTATTTTTTAAAGACCTTGAAATATAATTATCATAGACCAATCGTGGGAGTTGAATGAAATACATGATAAACAGGATCAGGAAAAGGATGATTGCAAACAGCCACCATTCGAGTTTTCTTAATTAGTATTAGTTGTCACACTTCAGGGGAAAACTAAAAGGTTGGCCAAATACAATGGCTTTTTATTGTCATCTCAGAAATGTGCTTGGAGAAAATAAGATGTATCTTCAACTTTTATAACTTAGAGATACCTTATAGTTTGAACATAGAAATTTACTATTTCTTGATGGCAATCAGGTTTGAATTCTTTGTAAAGATGAGTAGCATGAGATGGGTTAGTTTATTTCTTGGGAAAATTAGGAGATAGGCAATCTTCATTTAGGGTGATTTCTCACATCTTCCTTTAACATATGTCTGTCTTTCTTGGATTCTTCAATTCTTCAACTTTTGAGCTGCTGCAATGATGTATCCACCACCCATTCTTGTGTTCCCCTGTGGCATTTTAATTTTAAGGAGAATTCCTGAAGAGACACAAAAGAATGCAAGACAGAAAAGAAAAGTGACAAGCAGGGAGAATTGGTAAAAATTACTATTTGGAGTAAAAAATTACAGTCTCAAATATACTGCAGTGATAAAGCTACCTATTACTTTCTTCCATGGTCAGGTCCGTGGGATAAATGAAAGGCAATGTTAGTTCCTGTGTGCTGGGTTAGTGTTTATTCTGTAGGTCAAGTAGTATTTTTGTAAGCCAAATGACCTCCAACTGACTTCCCAGACTGTGTTATTTAGATCAGATCCACGAGATACAAATATTGCATATCATTTGAAACTGAAGTCCCTGACCAGATATTGAACTTCCAGTAAGTAGAGCCAAAAGATTAATGAATGGATGAAATTTGGGTTTCTGATAGCAATTTGGCTTTTAAACTTGTGAGCAATGATAGAGACAAGCAGGCAAAGGACTGTTTTAATCAAAATCCAAATAAACAAAATGATAGGAGCAGACCGAATATAAATAGATGAAGGTTTTCTTTAGGGCAAAGATAAAGCACATAGCAAAGAAGAATATTTATAATGATTATAGAGTTTAGTTTGGGTTCATTGCTCTTAAGAAGAATAAAGAAAGCCTTGTATTTTCATACATATTGTTTGCTAAATTTTATTTTTAATGGAATCTTGTACATCAGTTTAGAGACAAACATTATCTTGTCTGCTCTTTTTTTTAATGTAAAGAATGTGGTGTACTGTACACTATCCTATAATTTTTCTTAGTGGGCCAGTTTTATGTTCAAAACCTGACTATTCTTAAGAACTTTCTGGGAAAATGATAAGCTATTGTGTTCAGCATAGCAAACTGCAGTCATCATAAATCTTTGAGTCAATGATAAGAACATTTCTATATGTTTGCTAAATTTTATTTTTAATGGAACATTTCCATATGTTTGCTAAATTTTATTTTTAATGGAATCTTGTACATCAGTTTAGAGACAAACAGTATCTTATCTGCTCTTTTTTTTAATGTAAAGAATGTGGTGAAATTTTAGCATATTTTATATCCTGCACAATGTATGGGATAACCTAGTTAACTAAGATCTTTAATATATGCTTCAAAATTCTTTTTGATTGGTTTATTACAATTATACATAGTAGTAGGATTCATTAACCATATTTATACATGCACATAACATAATTTGTTTAATCTCATTCCCCAATACCTTCCCTTTCCCTCTCGCCTGCTTCCCCTGCTTGCTCTACTCTACTAGTCTTCNTTTATATTATTATTGTTATTATTTAAATTACTGCATTATAATTACGTATAGAAGTGGAAATCATTGTGATACATCGACATAGCATAATTTGCTAGATTTCATTCCCTAGTACATCCCTGTCATTGTTTGGATATGTGGTGTCCCCAAAACTCATGTGTAAGACAAAGCAAGAATGTTCAGAGTGTAATGATTGGGTTGCAAGAGCCTTAACCTAATCAGTAGATATGGATGAACTGGGCAGTAACTGGAGGCAGACAGGGTGTGACTGGAGGAGGTAGGTTACTAGCAGGGGTGCCTTTGGTGCTTATATTTTGTCTGTGGTGAGTGGAGCTGTCTGTGTCCAGTTGCCATGTCTTCAGCTGCTTTCCTCTGCCCTTCTTCTGTGATGTTCTTCTTCACCTCGGGCCCAAAGCTATAAAGTTGGCAGACCATGAACTGACCCTCTGAAACTATCAGCTAAAGTAAACTTTTCCTCCTCTCCATTGTTCTTGTGAGATCTTTTGGACACAGCAGCACAAAAGCTGACTAAAACATTCCCCATACCCTTCTCTTCTCTCTTTCTCTTAATCCTCTTCTGTTGGTCTCCCTTATTTTTTCATGAGATCCCTTTTTAAATTTCTTTTCTCTCTCTCTAGCTTCTACATATGAGAAAAAATATTTGACCCTTATCTTTTTGAGTCTAGCTTATTTCACTTAGCATGATGTTTTCTAGTTTCATCATTTACCATCAAATGCCAAAATTTCATTATTATTTATGACTGAGTAAAACTTTATACACACACACACACATATACACACACATACACACACGCACACACACAAACACACACACCTCATTTTCTTTATGCTTTCACCTGTTGATGACTGTGTCCTTCCGGGCCAAAATGTGAAAATGAAGAACTTTAAGCTCCTGTTTACCAGATTTCAGGTGTCCTTTCCTTATGGGTAATGATTTTGATTTAATAGGCAGCTATATACTTATTTGCTTGGTGATTCAGTCATCTCCTCTCTTTAAGTTCTCTACTTAGACTTTCCCAACTTGTGATTATGAATTTGAATATATTTGACATGGTTAGATATCTAGGGTCTCTCCAATATGACTATGCAATTAATACTGAAATCCTCAACCCTGGGGATCATAGGATATCAGTAAGAGCCTCATGAGGTCACTTCAAACCAGAGCAGACGACCTGTCCTCTTTTGCATATTTTGGTAGTATATTTGGACTTCCTTAGCTCTTTTTGAAATTTGACACCAACTTGATGCCACCATCACGACAATAAACTAGGTTCACATCTCTGTGTTTGGGGAACAAGTGTGTTCATTGCTGTATTTGAGCATGATCCAAATATGTTTTTTTCTTTTTCCAGGATTGCCTGGAAAGCATTTTAGCAATCTCTTCTGCATATGTTTGAGGAGATCATAACAAGACAGTACAAGTTGTGGTTTTCACAATGAATTTACTGCTTTCTTATTAAATGGTAATAACAAATGGAGTCTCATAGTTTTTATCTGTATAGTTTTTGATACAGCTTTTGATGTTTCCTCTTGTATAGCCTGGTATAAATTTCTTGCATTTAGCAGGCATTTTATCTTTTTCCCCACTGCCCTCCTATTTTTAAAGCACAAGAAGGTTGAATTCATGATGGTGTTTTAAATCATATCAGATATTTAATTGTTAAGTACTTGGTTGCAGGCCACAAAAATGTAATTGTGTCAACTGGCATTCTTTTATTCATTCAGTATATATTTATGAAGACTTCTTTGGGGGCATAGTGTTAGACTAGGTGATGAACTAGATCCTATTATTTCAAATATTTTATCTTGACAAAAGGCAAAATGTTCCAAAGAAAATATGCAAGAAGGCACTTGGGTTTTTTTGAGGTTTATAATTATTTTGGAGAAATGACCAAATTGAAACATATGGAGATTTAATATATCATTAAAAGATCAATTACTAAACAGCAATAAAAAATGATTCTCAGCTGGGTGTGGTGGCACACACCTATAATCCCAGTGTCTGAAGGACCTAAGAATTAGACCAGTGACCTTGCACCTAATAGAAGAAAAAGTAGACCCAAATCTTGATCATGTCAAATTAGGTCCTGACTTCCTTAACCAGACTCCTGAAGTGCAAGAAATAAAATCAAGAATTAATAAATGGGATGTATTCAAGATAAAAAGCAATGAAAACAATCAATAATGTGAGGAGAGTGCTCCCAGAGTAGGAGAACACTGTTACTACATGCACATCAGAGAGAACATTAATCTCCAGGATATATAAAGAACTCAAAAAAACTTAACACCAACACCCCCCCCCCAAAAAAAAAAAAACCCAATCAATAAATGAGCTAAGGAACTCAATAGACATTTCTCAGAAGAAGATATACAAATATCTTTGATCGACAAATATGTGAAAAATGTTCAATTTCACTATTAATTAGAGAAATGCAAATAAAAACTACTATAAGATTTCATCTCACACCAGTCAGAATGGTAATTATCAAGAATACAAGCAATAATAATAAAAAGGTACACTCATATGTTGCTGTTAATACTGCAAATTGGTGCAACCACTATGGAAAGTACTATAGAGATTCCTTAGAAAACTTGTAATGGAACCACCATTTGACACAGCTGTTCCACTCCTTGGTCTATACCCAGAGGACTTCAAATCCGCATATTGTAGTGACACAGCCACATCAATGTTCATAGAAGCTCAGTTCACAATATGTACAACAGATGAATTTATCCATTCATCAACAGCTGAATGGATAAAGAAACTGTGGTACATATACACAATGGAACATTACTCAGCATTAAAAGAAAATAAAATTATGGCATTTGTAGGTAAATGGATGAGTTGGAGAATATAATACTAAGAGAAGTAAACCAATCCCAAAAAACCACAGGCTGAATGTTCTCTTTGATAAATGGATACTGATCCATGGCGGGGGTGGGGGGGGTAGGAATGAAGGAACTTTGGGCCAATGGGATGGAGGGAAGGGGAGGGCATATGGGGTCAGGAATAATGGCAGAATGGGATGGATATCATTACCCTAGGTACATATATTACTGCATATGTGGTGTGACTCTACATCGGGTACAACCAGAGAAATGAAAAGTTGTGCTCCATTTGTGAACAAATGAATCAAAATGCATTCTGCTATCACGTATAACTGATTAGAACAAACAAACAAAAAATTCCTAGAGAGGCTGAGACAGGAGGAGGATTGCAAGTTCAAAGCAAGCCTCAACAACTGTGACGTACTGCTAAGCAACTCACTGAGACCCTGTCTCTAAATAAAATACAAAATAGGGTAGAGGATGTGGTTCAGTGGTTGAGTGCCCCTGAGTATAATCCCAGTATCCTCCCCCCACCAAAAAAATGATTCTTATCACATCTTGTCAAGTCTTTCTCTGAAAGGCCTGGTTTATATTTGTAAATGGAAAAACAATAGTAGTTGGCCTGGTTCACTTCCATAGGAATGGTTTATGATGTGGAATTCAACCCTTGGTTCCTTGGTTTTTCATTTTATTGCCTCATTCTCCTGCTTCTTTAGGATATGACATGGAAGACTGGATTTAAAAAAAGGGATATATTAAATAAATTGCTGATTTTTCATGGTAACATCAGAATTCAATGGATGAGATGACATGAAAGAAAATATTTAAATCATTTAGTAATTTTTACAATCAATTATATACATATATATGAAGTCAGATATATCTTCACTAATTTACTTTATTTAGGATAATATTAAAATATTCTCCCCACACATATTAAATTATGACTTGGAAGTTATCTTCCACAAATATCTAAGATATAAATATATCCTGGATAATGCCCATATGTAGATTATAATAGAGATAGATTCTACATTAGTTCTTCCTCATATTTGTGATTTTAAATTATTCTTTTCATTTCTACTGCCATGAAAACAAGAATGGGTTTAGAATGCTACTTATACTGTGTCAAAGCTGTGCTGGATGGTTTGCATTCACCTCTCCAGATCTGTCTCTTCCCATCCATACCTGCTTCTCCCTGCTCTTGGCTCCGGAAACTTGACAGGTATAGACAAGTCAACAGAGTGATTTTTCTAGTTTCTAGATGCTTTTGACAAATGGGAGGTTTGGCTGGATTTTAGCCACTCCACCTAAATTTACCTTGGATGGCTTGACCCTTTTTCACAGGTGACATCTAACATAATGGGGTTCCTCTTGGGTTGTGGTTATCTCAACCTTCCTCCTTGGTGTTTGGGAGTATTAACAGATACTGTGATATTAAGAGCTTCAAATTACCCCTTCCTCTCACATCTTTCCACATCTTTGTTTATAGTCTCTTTGTAAATACATCATCCTCAAATAATCCTGCTCTAAGTATGCCATCCATTTCCTGTAGTTACCTTGATTTATTAAAAAAAAAACAACAAAGATACAGAGTTTAGTGTGCCATAATGTTGTGAGTGACTAATTTGTTAATAGGCTAAAGAATAAAAAATCACTGGATATCTTATGAAAAATATTATTAAAGCTCCTAGAACAAACACATTTTCTATTTTCTTTCTGTCCCAGTAAACCTTGCAGTTGCTTAATTTTGTACATAGCTCAAAATTTTGGTGAAAGTAAATTTACTGGTGTATAAACTAGTGAACAAAAGCAGTTTAGACTTGCCCCATGGGTAAGATAGAATCATTATTCCAAAAGCTTTATACCAGTTTCTTCCAACAGGCCCTGAGATGATCCTTTATTATCCATAGAAACCTGTTGAGAGCCACAGCCGAAGGGGCCCCAGCAAACTTCCAGCTGCCGGCTGATGATTGGCTCACAGCGGCCCCAGCAACATCTAGCTCATTGGCTCCTCTGCGGTGATGCTCATTGGGCTGTTTCCCTGCCCTTTCAGACCACGGAGCTGCTCATTGGGGGACTTTTTTGGCTCCGCCCACGTGACCCAGCCAATCGGCCTCAAGAGCAGGAGGATTGTGGGAGGTGGAGAGAAGCTTGGGTGGGAGAGAGAGGCTTGTGGAAAGCCGGTGGTGGCAGTTGAGGCTCTGAGGGTTTTTCCTGAGAGGCTGTTTTGTTTGGCGTGTGTGGTTCTAAAAATAAAGTTAGTTTCTTTTGACAAGTGGCTCCTGATTGTGCCCAGCCAGACTGCGGCATTTGGTGGCTTGCACGGGGAGCGACTGAGGGTAAGTGAACTGCTCGCCCCTGAGGGCAGGGCAAGAGGATGGGTAGCCATTTTAAGATTCTTCTTTTGTTAATGTTTCACTTTTGTTTTAAGTTGCCTGTCCCTGGAGATGTGTAAGATGGAAGAAAAACCGCTCACATCTGAGGAACAGATAGGGAGAAAGGACGGATGGACATTTCAGGAGGCTATTATAATGATTTTNATTATAATGATTTTGTGTTGTTTCAATTTTGTTTCACTCTGTTTCAGTTTTGTTAGGCGTTATCTTGTTGGGTTGTATTATAGTAGAAATACGGGATCAGAAATTAGTAAAAAACAAACTGAAAGAGTGTTAAGTAAATTGTTAGAGGAAGGAGGCATCTCAGTAAAATCAAGAACAATCAGGAGCCACTTGTCAAAAGAAACTAACTTTATTTTTAGAACCACACACGCCAAACAAAACAGCCTCTCAGGAAAAACCCTCAGAGCCTCAACTGCCACCACCGGCTTTCCACAAGCCTCTCTCTCCCACCCAAGCTTCTCTCCACCTCCCACAATCCTCCTGCTCTTGAGGCCGATTGGCTGGGTCACGTGGGCGGAGCCAAAAAAGTCCCCCAATGAGCAGCTCCGTGGTCTGAAAGGGCAGGGAAACAGCCCAATGAGCATCACCGCAGAGGAGCCAATGAGCTAGATGTTGCTGGGGCCGCTGTGAGCCAATCATCAGCCGGCAGCTGGAAGTTTGCTGGGGCCCCTTCGGCTGTGGCTCTCAACAGAAACCCTGCTGATGGATTTTCTGAGTAATAAATTTTCTGACTGATAATTCTGTCAGTACTGTTTATAGTTAGTTTTTCCTTTGGCAATTGACAAGAATTATTGATATGACTATTAGTCATTCTGGTACTGTTCTCTTCTATTCAGAAGCAACGTGCCCTATAGCATCCTAAATGTATGAACTCTAAGCCCTTGGTGAACATTTAGAATGATAAGGGGCTAAGGACAAATACTCAGGATTTTTAAAGTAGGAAATAAGAAAAAGATCATTCTGTATCTTTTTAGTTTTTTATTTTAAAATAATTTCAGATTCAGTCAAAGTTACAAAAGTAGTACAGAGTGCTCTTAAACACACTTTGACTAGTGACATATAACAATAATTATACATTTTATTTTAATGACATTTCTTATTGAAAAGATTTATTGATTTATTCCTATTTTCTGCAGCTTGGTTCCTTCATGAGCTAATATTAAAGAAGTTCCATCTTTCTATTTTCATTTTGGGAAACAAATTGAAGATGAATTTTAAGAGAAAACAAAAGGTTTTCAGTTAACATCAGTAAGATTTTGCTAGAAAGTACTAGCTGGGCAAAGAGTAAAATGCTTCTTTCATGATAGAACTTTTAGTAATAACTACTAAATATTGATTTTTAAAATTCTGTAGCAGAGCAGTTTGGTGTGATTTGTTACATGCTAGAGATATTTTACTAGCAGTGCCAAACAACATTTTTGAGAATACTATGCAGTTTATAGGCAGCCTTAGTATAAATAAATTGAGAAGAATCCAATATTTTTACTTCTTATACCTAGCACTTTTTCCTATTTATAAAGGTATTTCCAATGTCCTGTCTACAAAACAATTAAATTCTGGTAGAGTATGTTAGGATATTTTATTTCAGGATGATATATTATTTATTTGAATATTTGATATTAGTTTCCATTTCATATAAATTTGTATTCTCACATTTTTAGGACACTCAGGCTTATGGCCCTAAAAGCTCTTTTTAACATCAAATGACCCTTTAAAAGAAGATTTCATGCTACCAAGAGTTCAAAATTCAGAGAAATAATATTTCTGCTAAACTTGTCTTTCTCAGTACCCTATAATGGCTATTTTCTGATGTCCCATGTGAATTCTTTTTTACATTGTAAAATAATTCACTTTATAACAATGTACTGAATAGCCATGCAATAATGTGGCCCTGGCCAACCAAATCCTGTTCACTTTAACACTGAACTCAGTTTCTACATTGCCTGAACACATGATAGCAAGAAAATAAACTTCTCTTTAACGTTTCTTCAGCTATAAAGAGGTAAGCCATTTGTTTTTTAATAAGTTATTGGGTTTTAGCTGCTTTTCACTCAAGAAAAGTCTACTGATTAAGAAACAGACACATCAAACAAATACTGATAATTTATGAATGAGCCATCTACCAATTTTCAGACTTCTACATTATTTTTGAAATATTTTATAGATCTAAAGTTGGAGAGAAAAAAGTACTTTTAGTTATCCAGAAAGATAGTTAATTTCAGCAAATTTCCATTGGTCTTTTAAATTATACATTGTTCTAATTCTAAGCACTGAGTGATAATAGCTCTGAAGTAGACTACACAGCCTTTTACTATACTCAGTAATAAATCAAGGTGTATGTTACATGTCTAATCATCTCCAATTTGTAATTCTTTCTGCTGAAGAGGAAATTTTATAAATTAAATTACAGTGCAAAAAAAAGTTCAGTTTTAGATAATACTTGCTTCATTTAATATGAACTTTAACAATAGAGGTTACCAAGAGGCTAGCCACTGAGAGTATATTCTTAAGGCACTCTCATAAGGAACAAGACTTTATTCTTTCTCATCAGCATCTTCTTCATCATTCCTCTAACAGTATTTGACTTGCTGAGACTGATATTGCTTATCTTGCAAATACAGAAGTTGTTTTTAAGCAGTAAGATAAATCTCTTAGGTACCTGTGATCACTTTTTTTATGAGTTTACAATGACCCCCACATTTTTGTATTCTCTCAGGCTGTAGTCTAAATAACAATATTACTAATAACCTGAGGAGAGATGTGCAGAAAAGTCATTTATTCTCTTTTATGATCACAAGGCTTATTCCTATCTTGTGTGTGTAACAAAGAATAAATTTTTCACCACAACAGAGAAAAATTTCACTACTGCATTCAAAGATAATAAGACACAGTTCCTAAACCATTAGAGTTCATAGTCCAATGAGTGAGAAGTACACAGAGAATTACAATGTAATGTGGTAAATGGTATAATAAGGGTATATACCAGGCATGGAGCACATAGAAACAGATCTTTTTCTAAGGGTGAGGTTAGGGTCAGGGAATACTACCATGGATAGGTAGCCTGAGCAGTGAGTTCTGGAAAGGCTAGTGAGGGGGTAAGTAAGCAAAGAGAAGAAAAGGCAAATGGAGGAATTAGAGGGTACTGTAAGCAGAGGCACAGTAGATTCAAAATGGTTAAGTAGTAGAGTTGAGACACATTTATGAGCAACAATGTGTAGGAACTCTGCAGTTCTCACCCCGTTTTAATTCTATATGCAAGGCCAATGTTAGCTCTATTTAATAAGTGAGAAAAGTAAGGCCATAAATAATGAGTGAAATTATGTAAAATCCTATTACATATAAATAGTTCAGCTAGGATTTCACCCCAGATATGGTGACTCCAAATTTTGCCCTTTCCATATGCCCTTTTGACCAGGCCCTACTATAGTGAACCGTGAATAGGACTAGCTCTTATAATAAAGTGTACATTTTTCTTTTTGAGTTTTATACATTTTTAGAAGTACTTTTGTTACTTTGTATCGTAAAGTGCTCAGCACAATGTCAGACTTACAGTAGGTGGCCAGTCATTGTTCTGAGTTGAATTTATGTCTGTATCCTAAAATTTTCCTTGAATGAATGGAAGTCTTGGCCAGGAGTTTCCATGTTTTACTCTTCTCATTTAGTTGTTTCAGTCTGTTCTTACCTTTACAGATGTTGATGTGCATTAGAACTTCACTTGCAGATTCTAAACTCATAACTTCAGCTCTCCTCCCTTCTCCTCAGACTCTTTTACACAAAATGGAAAGGTTCTTTTTAAATATATTTGTGTAGAACCTATGCCTTATATATATTTTTTATTTTTTCCTTCTCCAAATAAAGTCTTGAAAAAGAAGATTATATCTTTGTTTTTATAATTGGCTTTTGTTTTCAGTTTCCTTTCTTAAACATAAGTCACAGACATTCAGGGCTTCCTGTGACAACTTTGGAGTTACTGTATACTATTTTTCACACTTACTCTTGGCTAGGGAGATGATGACATTTTTGTTTTTGTTTTTACTTTTACCTCTATTTGAAATTGATGAAAAAAAGAAACTATTGTTTGTCTGGAAAGGAAATTAGAGATTATTTGATGCTGACCTGATGTTAACTAAGGACAGGGCTGAATTTAAGCAACAGAACTGATTTATTCTGCCTACACTTTCCAGCTTTCAAATTGTTTTGACATTTACAGGAATTGCATGAGGCCAATTTTGTGTCAGAAAATCTTAATTTAAAAATTGTATGGAGATAGATCTATGGAAATAATTATATGGCTTTAACCATTCACCTTCCACATAGTAATGTGTGAGAGAGGTCCTAAAGAACAAGCCACATCAATCATTACTGGAAAACCCTGTTATACCCTTTCTGTGTCAGAGTGGCCCCTGCAGCAAGTGTTTCTAGTGAGGAATCCACCATTTCTCTCAGCAGCTCTTTCAATTCTCTGTCCATCAGCACTTTTTCCAGACAGTGAGGTTTGTTTCATGCAGCTGTGTTTGACCAAATGGTCCCATGGGGTCATTCTCCCAGGCCCATCCCTATCACGTTCCATTATATGTGGGCCATAAAGCCTTGATTTGGATGAGGCTAGGGTAGAGAGTGAGAATGTTGTCAGTTTAAGAATGTATGATTTAGTGTTAACATTTTTTGCTCTCAGTTTAGTGTCCAGGATCCCTGTCAGTTGTTTCTTATAAATAAGATACAGTGACAACTAGGTCTACTTTTTATCAGCACTTAATTCCACAGTGACAAACCACTACCTCTAGGACCTAGTCTTATATCCTCGACAATGTGATTACATCATTGTGAGGAGCCTGTCTCACACGTGACATGAGACACTCATTTGACCAGTACACCAAATGTTCTTGGCCTTGCTTTCACATAGTGCTCCATTGGAAAATCATCCATAATTTTCTGGCTGCTGTTATTCCTGGTCTCTGCTTTCCATAACCTCTCATTCCTATTGAACAGCTGTGCTTCTGATTAGTTTTCTCTAGAGGTATTCACTTTTCAGCACTCTGTACAAGGAAACTTTTGAAGTAATGGGAACAATGGGTCCATCCTTGCTTTATTCCAGCCAGCTAGTCTGGTGTGCTTCAGAAAAAATTCTGGAGGAGAGACATGAAACTAAACAGAAACAAAAATTTATTTAAGTGTTTTTTAAATACAAGCATTGGCACTATGAAAATCATGATTATCCATTCACCATATAGGAAAATCTCATGTTTTCTTGTATATATTTCTTGGGTCTCTTTTTTCCATGTATTTTGAGAAACAGATATTTAGTCGTTAGTAACACATGTCAGCTCTCTGAAGATTTGAGGAAAAAATAGATGATCCTTGTTGCTGAAGTTAACTATACATAACCACTTTATGTTTTCTTTTTCTCGACCATTCAGTTAAGTCAGTCTGTTGTTACACGCTCTCTTTAAATGGCATTTCCTTCATATCACTTATTATTAATTTTATCAAAATAAAAGCTACCTTAGAAAAATTTTCAAAAGGAGTTATAATTATGTTGTAACTACTAATAAATGAAAAGTTTTGATTTCACATTTTTTTTTACTTCAGGAAATTTCACAAAAGATAATATTTATATGATAACATGGAATGCAAGAATAAACCACTACTGTGGAACCACCATATGACCCAGCTATATTACACCAAAGCTATATCACTATGATATACCAAGTATACCAAATATATACTTTGTATTTATCCTGAAGGATAAAAGTCATCATACTACAGTGATACATGCATACCCATAGCAGCACAATTTACAGTAGCCAAACTATGGAACCAGCCTAGTTGTCTATCAATAGATGAATAGATAATGAAAATGTCTTTCTCTTTCTCTCTCTCTCTCTCTCTCTCTCTCTCTCTCTCTCTCACACACACACACACACACACACACACACACACAAAGGGGAGTTTTATTCAGCCATAAAGAAAAATGAAATTATGTCATTTGTGGGAAAATGGATGGAACTAGAGACCATTGTGTTAAGCAAAAGAAGTCAAACCAGGTTAAGGGTCATATGTTTTCTCTCTTATGCAGAAACTAGAGAGGAAAGAGGAAAAGCAAGATTGGGGCAGATGTCTTGAAATTAAAGGTAGATAAGTGGAAGAAAGGGACCAAAGGGTGGGAAGAGGGAAGGGAAGGGGAAAGGTCTGGGGATTAATATTGGCCAAATTTATTATTATATAGTGTATTGTGTGCATGTACAATATATAACAACAAATCCCATCAGTATATACAACTATAATGCACCAAAAAAAAAAACGTGGGAAAAAAAGAATAAGCCACTACTTAAAGAAATGATGAAATGCAACTGTACTTTGTGGATTTACTGAAAGATCTTCTTTCCTTTGGGTTTATTACTAGAGTTGTATGTTAACCTTTATATCTACAGCCAATAGAATATCATTTGCTATGGTGAAGAAATGACTGATTCATTGATTATATTAACTATATGTTTGTTAAAAAGAAAGTAAAATGTACTCTCTAATTATTAAGAAATATCTTGTACAGGAAGTAAGACTTCTAGATCTTGAGAGAGATTGATAGGACTGCAACACAACACTAGTAGAAACCCAGATGAGAAAAAGAGTAACATGGGTTTAGGAGAGAATAGATTTCTGACTTTATGGAGAGTTTGTACAAGGGAACAGAGTGAAGTAAGACTAGAATTATAGGATAGAAAGATGATCAAATTTTAGCAAAGTTTGAATTCTAACATGGAGAGTTTGGCTCAAACTAAAATGCTATTGAAGAGATAGAAGTAGGCAAATATTACCAGTATAATGCTTTAAGAAAAAAAATTAGTCCAGAGCTAAAGAAAGATATATAACCAAAAACTGGAGATAAGATAGGAAGTTGTGAAGTATTTAGTGCTTGAAGAAAGGTGATTAAGTATAAATGAAAGACAAGAGAGAAAGCAACAAACTCTCCGTTCTGTCATTTGTTCAGCAAGTATTGATTAAACATCCAACATACTGTTCCAGGTACTATAGAGAATGCAAAAGAAACATGTACAACTATTCCAAATTTAAAAGTTGACTTCATAACTCATTGTAGGTTGTATCTTTTATAATTTTTATTTTCTGTTTATTGCTGGTAGAGAAAATCAACTCTGATCTTATATCTAACTACTAAATATATATATACATATATATGTGTATATATATATATATATATATATATATATTATAAATATTTGTAGATTCTTTAGAATTTTTGCATACATTATCATATCATCTATGAGTAAGAACACTTACTCATTTCCAATTTATACATCTGTTAATCTTTTTTGTGTCTTATTCCATTTGGCTAGAGTAACCAAAACAAAGTGACAAATAGTGATAACACTGATTATTCTTTTTTTCTATATGCTCTAAATCTTAGATGATGACTTTTAGTATTACTATTAATAAGTCCACTGTAAGATATTTTA
This sequence comes from Marmota marmota marmota, assembly GCF_001458135.2. Taxonomy (NCBI): domain Eukaryota; kingdom Metazoa; phylum Chordata; class Mammalia; order Rodentia; family Sciuridae; genus Marmota; species Marmota marmota. The sequence goes on from NW_025999961.1 coordinate 5,560,455, forward strand.
TGTCCATATCCTTATTGGATTATGTATCCTATTGCTCTGTTAGTGAAAATTATTATCATAAGTAGATATTAAATTTTATATATGCTTTTTCTGTATTCAGTAAGATTATTATTGAGTGAGCTTTATTCTCTAATGAGGAAAATTACATGAAAGTATGTTTTAGGGGCAAAGGATTGTGGATCAGTGGTAGAACTCTTGCCTGCCTGGCATGTGTGAGGCCCTTGGTTTTCAAATTTTAAGCCAAATTTGCATTCTTCAAATAAATAAATTCAGTTAGTTCTTGTCTATCATCCTCTTTTCAAGTTGCTGAATTATCTTTGCTAACATTTTTATTAAGAATTTCATATGAATGTTTATAACTTAGAATCATCCAATTTTCCTTTTTTGTTGTGTTCTTGATGAATTTGTTACCAATTTTATGAATAATATGCTGGATTTATAAAATTGAATTGTTGAAATGTTCCTGTTTTTACAAAATCTTCAATTATTTGGAAGAATTTTCTGGTAAAGCCAGTAAGGTCTATAATTTATTTGGAAGTGCAGGGAGAGGAAGATTTTTATTTATGAATTGAACTTCCTTTAAGGACACCAGACTATCCATATTTTATCTTTGTTATTTAATTTTCTAAGAGTTTGTTTTCCTAGGAATTTATGTCATCTAAACTTCTAATTATTGGCATAAATAGTTTAGAATATTTTTTAATATTTATTTATTTTTTAGTTGTAGTTGGACATAATACCTTTAATCCATTCATTTATTTTTATGTGGTGCTAAGGATGGAACCTAGGGCCCTGTGCTCTACCGCTGAGCCACAATCCCAGCCCAGTTCAGTATACTTTTATTGTACTTTACTTTTTCCCCTCACGTTTTTTATTTGTGCATTATAGGTGTACATAATGATGAGATTTGTTGTTACACATCTGTGCATATACACAATATAATATAATTTGGCCAATATTACTTCCCAGTACTTCCCCTTCCTCCCCTCCTCCAACCCTCTGGTCCCTTTTCCCTACTGATGTACCTTTGATTTTCATGAGATCCCCATACCCCAAACTTTCTTTTGCTTTTTCCTCTCTAGTTTCCACATATGAGTGAAAACATGATCCTTGATATTCTGAGTTTGGTTTATTTCATTTAACATACAGTCTCTAGTTTCATCCATTTTTCTGCAAATAACATAATTTCATTTTTTGGGGATTGGCTAACTTCACTTAGCATTGTCTTCTTCAACTCCATCCATTTACCTGCAAATGTCATGATTTTATTCTCTTTTAATACCAAGTAAAATTCCATTGTGTATATATGACACATTTTTTTAATCCATTCATTCGCTGAAAGGTATCTAGGTTGGCTCCACAGTTTAGCTATTGTGAATTGTGCTGCTGTGAACATTGATGTGGCTGTGTCCCTGTAGTATGCTGTTTTTAAGTCCTTTGGGTATAGTCTGAAGAGAGGGATAGCTGGGTCAAATGGTGGTTCCACTCCCAGATTTCCAAGTAATCTCCATACTGCTTTCCATATTGGCTGCACCAATTTGCAGTACCACCAGATCCTTGCCAACACTTGTTGTTTGTCTTCCTAATAGCTGCCATTCTGATTGTAGTGAGATGATATCTTAGAGTAGTTTTGATTTGCATTTCTCTGATTGCTAGAGATGATGAACACTTTTTTCATATATTTGTTGATTGATTGTATATCCTCTTCTGAGAAGTGTCTGTTTAGGTCCTCGGCCCATTTGTTGATTGGGTTGTTTTTTGTTTGTTTGCTTTTTCTTTTCTTTTGTTTTGTTTTTGGTGCTTAGCTTTTTTGAGTTCTTTATATACCCTCGAGATTAGTGCTTTTATTCTTGATGACTGCTGTTCTGACTGGTGTGAGGTGAAATCTCAGTGGAGTTTTGATTTAAATTTCTCTAATTGATCATGATGTTGAAAATTTTCTATACATTTTTGGCTGTTTGTATTTCTTCTTTTGAGAAATGTCTGTTGCTTTTTTACCCATTTATTAATTGGGTTATTTGTTTCTTTAGTGTTAAGTTTTTGAGTTCTTTATATGCTCTAGAAATTAAATCTCTGTCAGAAAAGCTAAAAAGATTTTCTCTCATTCCATAGGCTCTCTCTTCACATTCCCAATTGATTCCTTTGTGGTGTGGAAGCTTTTTAATTTGATACCATGCCATTTACATTATGAATTTTTATTAATAGTATTTCATATAAGTATTAGGTCAAGTTTTAAATTAAGTTGTTTAGATTTTTCTCTTCCTGTTTGCCCTTTTTCTGTTAGTAAGAAGTAAGGAGGAAATTCTGCTTTGATTATGGATTTGTCTATTTGTCCTTATTTTTTTTTCAATATATGTGTATCTGAGGTCATGTTACTAGGTTTACTTACTTATCATGATATTCTTGAGTTCCATTCATTTACCAGCAATGACATAATTTTGTTCTTCTTTACATTTGAGTAAAGTGCCATTTTGTATGTATACTACATTTTCTTTATGCATTTGTTGACAGGCACCTTGACTGGTTTTATTCTTGGGTATTTATTATTATTAATTGTGCTGCTATAAACATTGATATGCAAATATAATTATAGTATGTTGATTTTATTTATTTTGGATAAATACGAAAGGGTGGGATAGCAAGACCATATTGTGGTTCCATTTCTAGCATTTTGAAGATTCTCCATACCATTTTCCAAAGCAGTTGTATTTGGGTGTGGTGTCACATGCCTGTGATCCCAGCAACTCTGGGAATGGAGGCAAGAGGATCATGAGTTCAAAGCAAACCTTAGTGAGACACTAAACAACTTAACAAGACATTGTCTCAAAATAAAACATGAAATGGCTGGGCTGGGTGGATATGGCTCACTGGTTTCACCCCTGGGTTCAATCCTTGGTACCAAAAAAAAAAAAAAAAGCAGTTATACTAATTTACCATGTGTACCTTTTCCCCTACATCTGCTGCGCCCCTCCCCTGACTCAGGCAATGGCAAGGCCCTACTGAGGTGGATGGCGCCAAGGCGTCCATCCTCTGGAGGAGCGCAGTATGTTTCTGGGAATGGGCTGCTTTGTTTTTGTATTCCTTTAATAAGTATAGTTGCGACTTCTCATATGACCATTAAGTATGAAGGAAAAAACATGACTTTCCCAATTAATGCAACTACTTCTAAAGAATAAATCTGCTCTAAATGCAATGATTCAGCTGTGGAATGTAAATTGTTAATGTTTAATGAAAAACTCCCTGTATTCCTGTCAAGGAAGTTTTTGAGAAATTAAATTAAAATCTAGAGAAGAATTAATGTTAAGAAGACAGATTAGTGCTTAGTACTGGGCAGCTTGTTCTTGTTCCTGTGCACAATGGTTTGTGCTCTTACTCTTGTTTGATTAAAATTAGTAGCCTCTCTTTTCAAGTTAACCACTTGCCATAACCGTGGCACCGGTTCCAGTCAGTAAGTCAAGAAAGAATAGTCAAGGTATAGGCCAATAGTCCGGGACATTTCTAACTATTATTAAAAGTTAACTAAGCAGAAACAGCTCAAAGCAAAACTCGAACTGAAAGGAAAAATGCTTGCTTATGCATAAGCCAAGATACATTCTTCTGATCTAATTGTAGCTACGTAATATTTTGTTTCTTTGAATAATGATTCCTGTCTTGTAACCACAAAATACTGTGAGCCTGCCAAAATGAAAAGTATATATGATTAACTTCACAAGTAAAGATTGGGATTCAGCACCTTCACTTTTGTGTCTGTGTTGTTTCTACACCCCCTTTCGCCGACTCCTCACCATCTGTTCGTCTCCTGAGACCCCCTGTTGAAGCTGGACTCCGACATATATCCTCACTAGCAATTTTGTTCTTTGTGTTCTTTTTTTCCCCCCTTGGTCACCTTCCATACTTTTATTTAGCACCTACTAGGTACAAGAAGTGTGATATATATTACTTCTCTCAATGCTCCATCCAGTCCTTTCCTGCAGATAGATACTAATCAACCTTTTTACAAACAAGGCCAACTCAGAGAGAGGTGGGTCACATTCAAGTTCCCAAGAAGCTACTAAATGGGAAGACAGGTTTCACAACCAAAACTCCAGAGTTCTTTCCAGTTGTCTTCTTAACTGCAGCTCAGGAACTGGCTGGCCACAGGGAGGACAGGACCATGTGTCTCAGAGGACCTAATCCAAAGTTGTACATTCAGTGAGTCCTTGCCCTGTTAACAATGCTGAATGGACACATAGGTGGTTGATGGGATTGATGGATGGATGAATGCATGATTAAATGCCAACTTTGGGAGCAACCAAATTAAGCTATGTGAACCAAACAGCATGAATGGCCACTCTTCAGTAATTGTTCTTTGTATTCTTGATGAGAGTATCATGATCTGTATTTTGCAGTAAGATGAAATCTCAGTGTAATTTTGATTTGCATTTACCTGATTGTTAAGGATGTTGAACATTTTTTCATATTTTTGTTGGCCATGTGTATGTTTTCTTTTGAGAACTGTCTGTTTAGTTGTTTTTTTGTTGTTGTTTGTTTGTCTTTTGGTGCTGTTAGTTTAGTTCTGTTTTAATTTTTAATTTATTCTAATTAGTTATACATGAGAGTAGAATGCATTTTTAAAATTAAATTATTTATTTATTCTAATTTGTTATATATAATGACAGAATTCTACTCATTTTATATTACAAATATAGAGCAAACTTTTCAAGTCTCTGGTTTTACACCAAGTATTTTCATACCATTCATGTCTTCACACATGTACTTAGGGTAATTATGTCTAACTCATTTCACTATCTTTCCTAACCCCATGCCTTCCCCTCCCTCCCCTTTGCCTTATCTAAAGTTCCTCCATTCCTCCCATGTCCCCCTCCCCCACATGGCCATTATGCATTTGCATCCTCATATCAAAGAAAACTTTCAGCCTTTGGTTTTTTGGGATTGGCTTACTTCACTTAGCATTATATTCTCAACTCCATCCCTTTACATCCAATTGCCATGATTTTATTCATTTTAATGCTGAGTAACATTACATTGTATATGTATACCAAAGTTTCCCTATTCATTTATCTACTGAAGTGGGTTGGCTCTACAATTTAGCTATTGTGAATTGTGCTGCTATAAACATTGATGTGACTATGTCCCTGTAGTATATTGTTTTTAATTCCTTTAGGTATAAACCGATGAGTGGGATAGCTGGGTTAAATGGTGGTTCCATTCCAAGTTTTCCAAGGAATCTGTATACTGCTTTCCATATTGGCTGCACCAATTTGCAGTCCCACAAGCAGTGTATGAGTGTGCCTTTCTCCCCACTTGCCAACACTTATTGTTGTTTGTATTCTTTTTTTAAAAAAGAGAGAGAGAATTTTTAATATTTATATTTTAGTTTTCGGCAGACACAACATCTTTGTATGTGGTGCTGAGGATCGAACCCGGGCCACACGCATGCCAGGCGAGCGCGCTACCGCTTGAGCCACATCCCCAGCCCTTGTTGTTTGTATTCTTGATAGCTGCCATTCTGACTGGAGTGAGATGAAATGAAATCTTAGTGTAGTTTTGATTTGCATTTGCATCTAATTTCTGGAGATGTTGAGCATTTTTTATATATTTGTTCATTGATTTTATAACCTCTTCTGAGAAGTGTCTGTTCAATTCCCTGGCCCATTTATTAATTTTTTTTGGTGTTAAAAGTTTTTGAGTTCTTATAAATCCTAGAGATTAGTGCTCTATCTGATGTACTTGTGGTATAGATGTGCTCCCATTCTGTAGGCTCTCTATTCACCTCACTGATTGTTTCTTTTGCTGAAAAGAAGCTTTTTAGTTTGAATCCATTCCATTTATTGATTCTTGGTTTTAATTCTTGCACTGTAGGAGTCTTATTAAGGAAGTTGGGGCCTAATACGACATAATGGAGATTTGGACCTGCTTTTTCTTCCATTAGGCACAAGGTCTCTGGTTTAATTCCTAGGTCCTTGATCCACTTTGAGTTGAGTTTTGTGCATGGTGAGAGAGAGAGATTTAATTTCATTTTATTACATGTGGATTTCCACTTTTCCCAGCACCATTTGTTGAAGTGGCTATCTTTTCTCCAATATATGTTTTTGGCATCTGTGTCTAATATGAGATAACTGTAATTATGTGTGGGTTTGTCTTGTGTTCTCTATTCTCTACTACTGGTCTACAGGTCTATTTTGGTGCCAATACCATGCTGTTTTTGTTACTATTGCTCTGTGGTATAGTTTAAGGTATGGTATAGTGATGCCACCAGTTTCACTCTTCTTGCTAAGGATTGCTTTGGCTATTCTGGGTCTCCTATTTTCCAGATGAATTTCATGATTGCTTTTTCTATTTCTATGATGAATGTCATTGGGATTTTGATGGGGATTCCATTGAATCTGTATAGTGCTTTTGGTAGTGTGGTCATTTTGACAATATTAATTCTGCCTATCCAAGAACAAGGAAGATCTTTCCATATTCTAAAGTCTTCTTTAATTTCTTTCTTTAGTGTTCTGTAGTTTTCATTGTAGAGGTCTTTCACCTCCTTTGTTAAATTGATTCCCAAGAATTCAATTAATTAATTAATTTATTTATTTATTTTTGAGGTTATTGTAAATGGGGTGATTTTCCTAGTTTCTCTTTCTGAGAATTTTTCACTGATGTACAGATATGTCTTTGATTTATGGGTGTTGATTTTGTATCCTGCTACTTTGCTGAATTCATTTCTTAGTTCTAGGAGATTTCTGGTGGCATTTTTGGGGTCTTCTAGGTAGAATCATATCATCAGCAAATAGTGATAATTTAAGTTCTTCTTTTCCTATCTGTAATCCTTTAATTTATTTCATCTGTCTAATTGCTTTGGCTAGAGTTTCAAGAACTATGTTAAATAGAAGTGGTGAAAGAGGGCATTCCTGTCTTGTTCCAGTTCTTGGGAATGCTTTCAATTTTTCTCCACTTAGAATGATGTTGGCCTGGGGCTTAGTATAGATAGGTTTTATGATGTTGAGATATGTTCTTGTTATCCCTAGTTTTTGTAGTGTTTTGAACATGAAATGGTACTGTATTTTGTCAAATGCTTTCTCTGCATCTATTGAGATGATCATATTATGATTTTTACCTTTAAATCTATTGATGTGATGAATTACATTTGTTGATTTCTGTATTTTGAACCACCCTTGCATCCCTGGGATGAACCCTACTTGATTGTGGTGCACTATCTTTTTGATATGTTTTTGTATTTGATTTGCCATAATTTTATTGAGAATTTTTGCGTGTATATTTATTAGAGATATTGGTCTTAAATTTTTCTTTCTTTAATGTGTATTTGTCTGGTTTTGGAATCAGGGTGATATTGGCCTCATAGATTGCGTTTGGAAGTATTCCCTCTTTATCTCTTTCATGACATAGTTTAAGGAATATTGGTGTGTGTTCTTCTCTAAAGGTCTTATAGAACCTTTTCTGTATGCATCCAGATCTGGGCTTTTCTTGGTTGGTAGGCTTCTGATGGTGTCCTCTATTTCCTTGCTTGAAATTCATCAGTTTAAATTGTGAATATCATCCTGATTTAGTTTGGGCATATCATATACCTTTAGAAATTTGTCGATGCCTTCAACATTTTCTATTTTATTGGAGTACAAGTTTTCAAATTAATTTCTAATTATCTTCTGTATTTCTGTAGTGTCCATCATGATATTTTCCTTTTTATCACAGATGTTATTAATTTGGGTTTTCTCTCTCCTTCTCTTTATTAGCGTGACTAAGGGTCTGTCAGTTTTATTTATTTTTTCAAAGAACCAACTTTTTGTTCTGTCAATTTTTTTCAATTGCTTCTTTTGTTTCAATTTCATTGATTTCAGCTCTGATTTTAATTATTTTCTGTCTTCTACTCCTTTTCGGGTTGATTTGTTCTTTTTCTAGGGCTATGAGATATGTTAGGTTATTTATTTGTTGACTTTTCCTTCTTTGAAGGAATGAACTCCATGCAATGAAGTTTCATCTTAGAACTGCCTTCATAGTATCCCAGAGATTTCAATATGTTGCAGTTTCCCTGCTTCTACTCTTTTCCTTTCTTCAGTTGATCCTCTCTCTACCTCTCTCATCAAAACACAAGGCATTCCCTTATTGCCCCATCCTATATAAGATGCCAGAAAGAAAAAAAAATACATGAGTAATAGAAAAACAAACATCTTAGATATTAGGCTGAAATAAGTAGCCACAGAGATCTTTGTAAACTCTTGAATCTCTGATCATTTAAAACATATTTGAATTTTTAACTCTTTGTCATAGTATACAAGAGAGGGGATGTAATCATTGACTGCTTCTCCAACTTTCTAAAACTTTCCACTTCTTTAGTACTATCTGCTCATACCTATTTTAGTTTGTTGAAGGCCATTGGGGTGGGGGGAGGTGCTGGAACTCCCTCCTTCTCATTTTCTCATTATTCTTCTTTACAATTCAGTTTATAATTTTCTCCACAGAGAACTTCTTCACTATGCAATCTAAAGTAAGTCTCTCCTATTAGTTTCCATTAATAATTCTTTTCCTCTTGGTTTCTCAGTAAAATTTATAATTATTCTTCCCTATTAAAAGTCAGTGACAAAAGTTAGAGATCATGTTTTTCCTTTTATGATCTGTAACATAAATTACATGAATCCATAAATTCAGGACTAATATGGGGTGTAGGAGTTCATTAAATAATTTCTTGAATGAGCACATGATCTCCAAATGGTAAATCCCCTCTTCCAAAATAAAAATTGTATTCTCTGCTCTCTGCTACAAGTGTTTTTTAAAAGTCCTCAGATATGATTGTACATGCCTATACTGATCTATCCATTAGAGTTATTTATCAGGTCACCAGTTTTCACAGGTATAGTTCTTGTTTTTCCATTAAAAACTGTTAGGATATTATCAGTAGAACTTGATGAGGGTGATAATGTTTGTCTCATTCCACCATCTTTCTCATACCTACACCCCCCTCATCCCCTCCCTTCCCTCTGCACAATCCAAAGTTTTGAGTTCTTTATGTATTCTGGATATTAATCCCTTGTCCATATTTGTTTCTTTTATTTTTGCAGTATATTGTTTGATAATTTTAAGTCATGTTTTCTTTATCCTTCATTTAAAAAAATATAAACAGATTCTCTTAAGAGAGACTGCCTGAAGACACCCAGTTACTGAGTGCTTAGACTAATTCTACATTTTCAGACCATGACCCTACTTTTGGTCTCCATAGAATCATCACAGTTTTTAAGTTATATATATCCTTCTTTCCTTCCTTCCTTCCTCTCCTCTTCTCCTTCTCCTCCTCCTCCTTCATCTCCTCTTCCGCCTCCTTTTTTTTTTTTTGTCAAAACACGTTGTTTTCCTACTTCACCCCCACTTCCACAGTGAGATGCCAGAAAGAAAGAAGCATGAATCATTAGAAAAATAAAAACTGACTATTTCAGATATGGAATAAAATTACTGCTTTTTCATATAACAAATTTTCAATTTTTTTTGCTTTGGATCATTTCTTTCCACCATTTCATAACAACAACCATAATACCAACAGTAATAATGGAGATGGGAGACTACATGGGGGGCAGGAGTAAAGAGTACCAAGGAGGACTAGAAAAATAGAATAAAGCATGAAGTTCTCATTAGTCCATATTTGTGAATATATTTTTTTTGGTTAAGGTTTTTGGAAGAGGTGAGAACTTTTCAATATATGTGATGCTTGTGGCAGAATTGGGGAGCACTGAAGGATGGATGCCAAGCCAATGACAGTGTTTCTGGGATGGAAACAATATCGATAAATAATAGAAGGCAACCATATGTTGGAACCTTGTTGATTAATTTTGGATTTCACCCTCTAATTTCAAGTAACTCTTCTTTTTAGAAACAATCCTCAAATTGATCTCCTAGGTTTGAAATTAGTCAACTTGGAGTGGTTTTGATTTCTCTGAGTAGAAAGAAAGCAGGGAAGGAAGTAGAAAGAGATAAAATAATGGTTAATTACAAAAAGGTGGCATCATAAGTCCTAAATAAAAGTTCTCAAAATATTTACTTATTTACATTTAAATATTTTTTTATCATTTTTATTTTTGTAAAGAAAGCAGATCTCTGAACGTATATTTCTAGACATTGAAAATAAGGACATTCTTTTCATGATGCAAGATGGATTTTGGTTTATCCTGGCTTTCCTTGAAAGTAGTTGTATTTCAAATGGTTTATTTTCTTGAATTGCTTAGAATATTGTTTTTCCTGCTTCTGTGATTTTCTTGTGACAAAATTTAAGAAAGATTGTAGAGGTTATATCCTTCTGCCAAATTTTTATTATTAGAGGAATACTCATTACATTTTTTTTCTCATAAATTTTTTCTTTTCCTCTTTTTTCAGAAATAAAACTAAAACTTAAAAATCCTGGAGTTTGTCTTCCCATCTTTCCATGTGAACCCCTGATCTCTCCCATAGTCTAACCATGATACTTTCTATTATGATGTGATGCAACTTCGGGGACCCACACACCAGCAGTGGCACTATGCGCTTCAGACTTTCCACCTTCAAAATGGAAACTAAACAAAACTCTTTTCTTTATACTCAGCCTCAGGTATTTTGTTGTAGCTATGAAGAACTGATTAATACACTTAAATTTTCTCACCTATCATATTTTATCAGAAACCCTCTTTCAAGATTCTAGTAGTCTATTTCCTCCTAGGAAACTGAAGCTCTCTCTTTTTTTTAATAAGGTCCATATCTGAATTATGAATCCATATTCTTCTTTGATGCTCCCCATATATAAATAAGTAGGTGCAGGCTCCATTTTGCCATAGTATAGAAGCTCGATCTATATGATCAGCTTGCCCATCCTGCCTCTGCTTTTGAAAACATTTTCTGTGTCCTATGGGTCTTTCCTTGTTTTATTTTTCTTAGATTTTATTTCTCCACCAAAGGGAATCCCATTCTTACCACCCACATTGGACACATCCCTTTATCCCAGTTATTGTTGGTATCCTCCCCCCCCAACTACTATATTAATGCAGAAATATCCAGAGGCCAAATGATTGGATAATGAGATAACCTAATCATTCCATCCTAGTTTGAAAGGACTGACTGATGGTAATTGTAAGCAGATGGACCATGGATGGAGGAGGTGAGTCATTTCAGGCTTGCCCTAGAAGGGTTTATCTTCCCTGTAGCCTCTTGCCCCTCCCTCTCTTTCTTTCCTGGCTGCCTTGAATGGAGCACCACTTCTTTACGCCCTTCCACTATGATGTTCTGAATCACCATGGGCCCGGAGCAGTGGACTCAGCTGACCATAGATGAAATCTCTGGAACTATGAATCAAAATAAAATTCCCCTCCTCCAAATTGTTCTTGTCAGGTATTTTGGTCACACATAGAAAAGCTAACATAACCTCTGAACCAGGCTGATCAGACAGCTTCAAGTTGATAGGTTATGTTAGAAAATTTTCCTATTATAGCTATGGGTTATTTTTAAAATCTTATAGTGTAATTAATTCCCCTTATGCTACATAAAAGACCATATTTTCTATTCCAAGGATTGGCATATTAAGTATACAGGAAAGCTTGGATTTTCAAAGTTAGAAGTAAATTAATTCTCTGTGTGTGTATGTGTGTGTGAGTGTGTGCGTGCACTACATCCTTAGCCTCTTTAAATTGTTAATTTAACTTACATTAGTGGATCTCCAAATAGCATGTAAGCCAACTATCATTTTTGTTAAACAATGATAATATATATTATAGAAATTTTTCCTAATTTGATAGATTTATGTGTCATATTAAAAGCTCAGTCAAAGCTGCTTTTGAGCAAATATTTATACTGTATATAATATACTTCATAAAAGTATAATATACTTCCTCATATAATGCTTATAATAAAATTTATTTTGCTTCTCTTGTTTCATCTAATACATTTGAAATTTTTATCTTTCAGAACACATAATTTTTCTTTACTAAAGGAATATTATGTTGTGATGCTTTCTTTTATAAGTTTTTTTAAAATCTCTTATTGACTTTAGTTTTTAAATTCATATATTACATTTGGTAAAATATAACTACACCTGAAAAAATTTTCTCCAAAAATATTTATAAATTCTGAAATCAATATAAGTTCTATCAGGGCTGTGATTGTGGCTCAGTGGTAGAGTGTTCGTCTAGCACATGTGAGGTGCTGGGTTTGATCCTCAGCACCACACAAAAAAAATAACTATAACT
>NW_025999961.1:5572803-5577449 GCF_001458135.2 Marmota marmota marmota
AATTTTAATAATATTTTACTTAAATCAGTGAATCTAAAATATTAATTTGAATTATAATCAATGGAAAAATTAACAATGAGTGTTATAACACATTTTATTAGGTAATAAGTTTTAAAAACTAGTTTGTTTATATTTTACACATTAAAATGTTGACCCGAGTTTTCTTGGAAATATTTGACCTACATTTATATTTTGTAAGTATCAACTGTTGAAAATGTAGATTTACATATCTAGTTATTCTGGACATACTTAAAATTTTCTGGTAGTTGAACTGAATGTTTTAAAAATTAAATTAATTAAAATTTAATTCAATTAAAAATTCAGTATCTTATTTGCCCTTGTTTGATCTTAACTGATCAATAGCAACATGTTGCTTATGGCTACTGTTTTAGACCTTACAGTTTTAGATAAGTTTTAAGCTGTTATTCATTATTTTTAATTTTTTAAAATTTGTTTTACTTAGTTGTACATGACAACAGAATGCATTTCAATTCATTGTATACAAATGGAGCATAACATTTTATTTATCAGGTTGTACACGATGTAGAGACTCACCATTCATGCAATCATACATGTACCTAGGGTAATGATGTCCATCTCATTCTACCACCTTTCCTACCTCTATAACCCTCCTTACCCTCCCCTTTGTCCAATACAACGTTCTTCCATTTTTACCATCCTCCCTATCATAGATCAGCATCCACTAATCAGAGAAAACATTCAGCATTTGGTTTTTTGGGATTGACTTACTTCCCTTAGCATGATATTCTCCAACTCCATTCATTTACCTGAAAATGCCATAATTTTATTCTCTTTTAATGCTGAATAATATTTCACTGTGTGTGTGTGTGAGATATATATATATATATATATATATATATATATATATATATATATATATATATACACATACAGCTTATAGAAACAGTAATTGAGCACCTACTCTCAGAATCTGAAGTTATATAAAACAAGATCATTGTTTTCTTACTTATTGCCTTCTTATGCAGAGTGCTGAGCTCTATGAGAGAAAGAACTTTGTTCTATTCACTCTTGGATTCCTAGCTTAGAATATCTCTTGGAACATACTAGGTTGCCAATAAAAATTTGATGAATGAATTCACTTACTTAAAAATGCTTTTTTGCATATAATGTGCCAAATGTCTGGGTACTGAGGAAGCAGAAGTGAATAGGCCAAAGTCCTGGCTTTGGAGTTTATTTTCAAGTAGGGAAAGAGAAGTATTAAACTATAAAGGATGTGAATATGTAAATAAATATGTCACATGTCTGATGTTGGTAAGTGCTAAGAAGAAAATAAAGTAGGGTAAGGGAACAGAAAGCTTCATGAGGAGACAATTCCTGCCTTAGCAATAGAAGTCAGTGAACGCCTCTCTGAGATGGCAAAACATGAGTAAATGTTACTGGCCCTGTGCCACTGCCATCAGGAATACGGTTGGAAAGACCTGATCTTTGATCATAAGTGATCATAATCTGAGGATGTAGTCAGACATATTCCATGTTGAGTATGTGCTACACATACAGTGCTATGGCAACAAAGTCTGGAAGGTGAAGCACAGTCAGGTTTTTTAGCAAATAATGTATATGGTCATAATTTTGGATGGTGACTGTAGGTAGGTTGGAACTGAGGGTAGACTGTAAAGATTCTGACAATTTTGAGGGCTTCAGCTAATAGATGGTAGGTAACTGATGTTAGGGAAAGAGAATGATCAGATTTGTATTCTAGAAAAATAACTTGTATTAGAATGAAGGGTGGGTTATAGAATGTAGGTTTAGGTGAGCTGATATTTTGATAATGTGATGTTGAAACTCTGTTGGGTTACACCTTTTTTGCACCAAAAAAAAGTGCTTTCAAAGATTTATTTATTTTTTTTAGTTGTTGGACCTTATTTTATTCTTTATTTATATGCAGTGCTGAGAATCAAACCCAGTGCCTCACACATGTGAAGCAAGCACTCTACCACTGAGTCACAACCCCAGCCCTTAAAGATTTTTTAAATGTAGAATGGAATTACTATATGAAATTATGAGAAAGAAGATTAAATAGTATTTAATGATAAGAATTATAGTTTATATACTCACATTAAGAGAAAAGTAAGAATAAAGATTTATAATCTGAGATTTATGGAACAGGTATAATCAATATAGGTGAAACAACCCAATTTATCTGTGCATACTTGTGTTTCCCTGTTTAATCCACATGGTGTCATTTTTTACATGCATTTTCTGAGAGTAGTTATTTTTCATTCATAGGCAGTGGTGATGACTCATTTTATCCCTTTTGGTTATTGAAGGCACTTTTTTCATTCAGTAGATTTTCTGATTCACCAGACAGTGTGTAACAAATGTTATTGTCTAGTTGGAATTTGTCTGGGGAAAAATGCTTAAGTAAGTATATCAGTGTTGTTTATACTATCCTCACATACACAATTTTATTTAGCAAAATCTGAACTTGATGAGGAGGCTGTATTTGCAAGGGCTGTCATAACAGATTATCACAGATGAGGTGGATTAAACAAAAGAAATATGGTGTCTTAAAGTGCTAGAGGATTTCAGAAGTTTAAGGTCAAGTATAGGCAGGGTTAATTTTTTCTTAAGGTGAAAGAAAGATATATTCAGACCTTTTTCCTTGGCTTAAAAGTGGCAGTCTTATCCCCGTGTCTTCATATCATTTTCCTTCTGTACATGTATGTATCCAAATTTCATCTTCTTATAAAGACACTAGTCTTATGGAATAGGAGCCATATAGTGACCATATTTTAACTAATTACCACTTTAAAGTCCCCATCTCTTGAAATGATCACATTCTCTGGTACTCATCACATTTTCCGTAACTTCAGTATATGAATTGAGTGAGTGGGGGAGAGGGGTCACATAATTCAGCCCATAATTTGAGACTAAATGTTCTTTTCCTCTTCAACTGTCCAGGTTCCCTAAAGTGGAAACTTTAGTTCAATAGATTTAACTCTTTTCTTTCAAGTGAATTCTTGGTTTCATACTATCATCATTGTCCTCATTAGCAGGGCCATTCAATAACTGGTTGTACATTACTTAAAACCTGTTTGGGACAATTTGCTGATAGTCTTCAATAATTCTAGCTACAGGTCTCATTTCCTTCTCTAAAATTTTACAGAGGCCATGTACAATTCAGTATTTTAATGATGATTTATATGTTTTTTTCAGCTGCATTTATAAATGCTTCTTAGGCAAGATTGCACATTTCTTAAAAGCTGGTATGCCTTTATCATTCTCTGTCCTTCAGAATGTTTAACATAGTTCCAGGAATTTGTTTATTTGTACATAGTAGTGTTGATACTAGAATTTCTAAGTTAGTTTGGTATGTGAGTTATAAAACTCCTATTAAGGAAAAGTTACACTGGGGAAAAATATTGCAAAATGTGGTATAAAATGAACTGAAGCAACAATAAAACAGGTGTGTGCCTGCCCCACAGCTACAGACGGCAGGGCGCCACCGAGAAGCGGCCAGCAAGCAGAGAGAAACGTTGCTGCGGATTCTGGATTCTGTGGTATCCTGCTGGCTGAGCTCTCACTGAATCCCGGGCTGAGTTCGGGATTTCAGACGGGGAAGGAAGTGGTACAGTTCTATCCCCCACAATGGAAACTCCACCAAGGAAACCAGCGGCCACCATCTTGGAGAGCTGAAGTAACCACCGCCACTCTCTGACAGATTTGCAACAATAAAACAGGTGCGTGTTACTCAGCTCATCTCCCATACAGCGGGGAATTCGCATAAAATCTCTCCTAGGCTTTCCGGGGGAGGGATTATCAGAGCAAGCCTGCATAAAGACGTGGGGAAAGCTAGAGACACCTGACCTTCAACTCCCCCTCCCATCAGCGGTGAAAACAAAACCTGTCTTGCCAGCGCTGGGGGAGGAGCAAGCGGAAAAAATCAAAACAATAGAGTGCCGGGATTCCCAATAGCCACCCTCCACACTCAACAAATGGCAGGCCCAGAGTACAGTTTGAACTGCCGAGAGGCATCACTCAGGGGAAATCTGGTCTAGCAGGAGAAACCAGGACTAGCAGGAGAAACCAGGGGACTAGAGGCCAGGCCCTTGCGACTGGGCGGCTAGAGACTGCCCGCCCGCCGGCGACCGGGAGCTGAAACCAACCAGAGACAGTCCAGTCCCACCCCCCCCCATTCGGACACCCCGGCAAGGAGCCTGGGGCCCACCATAGCAGAGAGGTGACGTCACTCGAGCTCGGCTGTCGGAATTCCTTCCCAGCGGAATCCACTTTAGCAGGCATAGTCTACCAACACAAAGGAGAGACAACAGAGATATACAAAACCAAAACAAATGTATAGGAGAAAGCAGTTACAAAGCAGTCAAACAGAGCTGGAAAGTAACGTGAACAACATGGAAAAAACCAGGGAAAAAAGGAGTACAGATAATGCAGGACAACTTAAATCTACAGGAGGACCTAGAAGCATCAGAAATATGGACAGGGAAAGAAATCAAGGCATACCTAACTCAGATGGAATGGAATTTTAGAGAAGACATGAGACAGCAAATCCAAGAATTGAAAGTATATTTTGAAAACCAACTAAACAAACAAATTCAAACTGCAAAGAACGAGCTTTACCAGGAGATAGAGATCTTAAAAAAAAA
>NW_025999961.1:5579587-5592160 GCF_001458135.2 Marmota marmota marmota
CCTAAGATACCATCTCACTCCAGTAAGATTGGCAGCCATTATGAAGTCAAACAACAATAAATGTCGGCGAGGATGTGGGGAAAAGGGTACACTTGTACACTGCTGGTGGGACTGCAAATTGGTGAGGCCAATCTGGAAAGCAGTATGGAGATTCCTGGGAAAGCTGGGAATGGATCCACCATTTGACCCAGCTATTGCCCTTCTTGGACTATTCCCTGAGGATCTTAAAAGAGCTCACTATAGGGATACTGCCACATCAATGATCATATCGGCACAATTCACAATAGCTAGACTGTGGAACCAACCAAGATGCCCTTCAATAAATGAATGGATAAAAAAATGTGGCATCTATACACAATGGAGTACTACGCAGCACTAAAAAATGACAAAATCATAGAATTTGCAGGGAAATGGATGGCATTAGAACAGATTATGCTAAGCGAAGCTAGCCAATCCTTAAAAAACAAATGCCAAATGTCTTCTTTGATATAAAGAGAGCAACTAAGAACAGAACAGGGAGGAAGAGCGTGAGGAAAAGATTAACACTAAACAGATACGAGTGGGGGGAGAGAAAGGGAGAGAGAAGGGAAAGCATATGGAAATGGTAGGAGACCCTCAATGTTACACAAAATTACGTATAAGAGGTTGTGAGGGGAAAGGGGGAGGGAAACAAGGGAGAGAATTGAACAACAGCAGATGAGGTAGAGAGGGAAGATGGGAGGGGATGGGAGGGGGGATAGTAGGGGAAAGGAAAGGTAGCAGAATACAACAGTCACTAATATGCCATTATGTAAAAATGTGAGTGTGTAACTGATGTGATTCTACAATTTGTATTTGGGGTAAAAATGGGAGTTCATAACCCAATTGAGTCAAATGTATGAAAGATGATATATCATGAGCTTTGTAATGTTTTGAACAACCAATAAAAAAAAAGAAGTGATGGGAGATGCTGACACAGAGGAAAAAAAAGAACAAAATTTTAAAATCTTTTTTCTTTATATCACATGTTCTAATAAAGAATAAGAACAATTGGGAAAAAAATTAAAAAAATAAAATAAAATGAACAGAAGATCTGTTTGAATTCTGACTCTGTGGTTTACCAATTATGATATGATCCTTAAAAACAATTCTTTACCAGCCACAAGTCTGAGTGTTTCACCAAAATGGAGTATTTTTAATACAGATTTATAGAGTTGCTGTGAAGGTTAAATAAGATGCAATATTAAATAAGATGCATATATTATTTAGTACATGTTTCAGTCACAAAAGCATATTGTTACTTCTGTGTTTCAATATTTCAAAATTCAGAATTTGTCTTATAATTAGTGTGAAAAGAAACTTGGCATCCTTAAGATAGGGAAGGGAAGAGTGATCAGAGAAGATAACTTTTACCCAATTGTTACCTTAGTTAAATACATTGTCAATGGTGGCATGATCTTAAATTTGGGTACCTAATTATTGCTTTAAATATGCTTAAAAAGATTATATTATGCTCCTATTTATCTTTGATATAATGGTTATTGTGGGGTAGAAGATTGTCTATTACATGTAAAGTGATTCAGTTAAAGACAGTAGAAATTTTCAGATCTTTTGAAATTAGTTGTATACTTTTCAGATTTAGGACAGGTTATATTACCAATTCATGACTCATGAAGACCAAATACTAAATTTAATTCTAAGGAATCCATCAAACAAACCCAAATTGAGATGCATACTTACTATAAAACAATTACTCTGTGTTCTTTAAAAGTGTCGGTGTTGGGAAAGACAAAGTAGAAGAACTATTTAGCATTATGGAGACAGGAGAGGGTGTGACCTTCATCAAGATGAGTCTCTCTAGTGAAGGACAATTTCCAGGAGGGGATTCTGTTACAAACTGTTCACTGTCAAAACTTCCAGTGAATGGGGACAGTTAATAGTTTCATCCTAAATGTGAAGGAAGAATATAGGTATCAGACCATAGCACTCACTCTGGTTATGACAGCTGAAATTTACTGTAAAATGATTCAACAAATGACAATGATATAAGAATAAAAATGAGAATTCAGTAAATCAAGAAAAAGCTCAGATTGACAAAATTACATCTGGTCAATTTGGGTAAGGTCATATTGTTTTCAAACTTTTTGAGGTTTAAGTTTAAAAACAAATTAAAAACTGAGATCTTCAGGGGGTTGGTGTTGTGGCTCAGTGGTAGAACACTTGCCTAGCATGTGGGAGTCACTGGGTTCGATTGTCAGCACCATATACAAATAAATAAATAAAGGTATTGTGTCCATCTACAACTAAAAAAATTTTTAAAAATGAAATCTTCAGGTGTTTCCAGTGTAATATCAGATTGGAGGACTATAGAGTGAGGTCATCTTTAGAATTCATTCTAGCTCTGATATAAAAGCCTCCTGAAACTATAAAACCACACATACTTCCTACATTTTTTGTTTTTTCCATGAGTTCCCAAACTTTGTCCAATCATAGTATTAACTAGATTGGTTTGCGGGATGGTGATACCAACCTGAAGTTCACAGAACTGTCCTTTTCTCTTTTGATGATCAACAGTGAAGGAGCTTCTGTATTCAAGGTGTTATTCCTCATTTTATGGAAAAAACAGCAAAGCTGAAAATATATTAGTAGTTAATAATTAATAGTCAATAATATATATGTAATAGAGTTGTTTTGAAGATCAAATGAGTTAAAATATGTAGAAAATGTAGCATGTAGTAAGCACTTAATACATTTTAGGCATTATTGCTATCATTGTTAGGTATCTATACTCTGAATTAGTATCATATTATTATTTCATTGGTTTTGTAAAAATGAAGATGCAGTTTAGAAATATTTTAAGTTGAAATCACCAAAGTTGTCTAGCTAATAAATAGGAGAGCCAGAAATCAAACTTCAATCTCAGTTTTCTATCCACTATTGAAGACTCATGGGTATGTGGATTCAGTGTGTTCTTTGTGTTAGCCTCCATGGATCAACAATAAATTACTGTTTAGAAAGGGATTACATGGGCCCAGCATATCACACATGTGAGCATCTGAGTATTTTGTTTCCTATCAGAGTATATATAAATTATTAAGATCATAACATAAGTGTTTTTCATATTTGTATACCATGTAATATCTAGTCCAATGCCTTGAAGGTAGCAGTTTTGTTCTGTAATTATCTGTCAATAAATGTTCCTGAATAGAAGTATTATTGATTTTCAATTGATAGTTAATGCTTATATTTTGGTTTTGCATGTCTCTGTTCCAGCATTTAGTAGGGAGGCATCAGACAAGATTCAAATTTGTTGTAAGGTATTGTACAATTTGATGATGTTTTCTCCAACAACGAAATTTAGGGCTTTTTCTATTTCACCATAATTTTGTTTAACATCTCTCTCTGCTCATATATAGACTATTATAAAATGTTAATTATTATGGCCAGACCTGGTTATAACCTCCTGATTGATTAGTAATTAGATTCTTTTGTTTAACTAACCTTAAAGCTTCATGTTATTCTTATCTTTTAATGAACTTATTGCCATTTAAATTATAGCCAGTTTCTGCTACTTCTTTAGATTTCATACATATCTGCAATAATCAATGACATATAAAATATCAACTGTAAATTATTGGTTTTTATAAGAAGAGAACTTTATAATATAAATTAGTTTATTTTCCATACCAATCAAGGCCGTCTTCTTTCACAATAGCAAATTAGATTCGTATCCATTTGTCCTGGTTGTTTAAGTCCTGCTGATTGTTCTTTGAGAAGCATTGCCAGTATCCTAGATCTGTACCTCCTCTATTCTACAATAGAATACCAGTGTTCATTTGTTCTGTTGCAATGTAACTTTAAACCCATTGACAAACCTTTTCCTATATTCCTTATCCTTTTCTTATTCAGCCTTTTGTAACCACTATTCTACTCTTTACTTCTATGAGATGGATTGTTTTAGATTCCCAGTATGGGTGAGATCATGCAATACTATCTTTCTGTGTCTGTCTTATTTCAGTTAATATAATTATCAGATTAATCCATGCTGTCACAAATGACAGGATTTCATCTTTTTATGGCTAAATAGTATTATGTGTGTATATCCACACTCATATACTTCATGTATACCACATATTTCTTTATCTGTTCATTTATT
Organism: Marmota marmota marmota; assembly: GCF_001458135.2. Lineage (NCBI taxonomy): Eukaryota > Metazoa > Chordata > Mammalia > Rodentia > Sciuridae > Marmota > Marmota marmota. The sequence goes on from NW_025999961.1 coordinate 5,583,723, forward strand.
GGTGGACACTTAGGTTGATTCCATTATGTTGGTAATTGTGAATACTAGTGCAATAAACACAAGAATGCAGAAACTTCTTCAGCATACTAATTTCATTTCCTTTGAATAGGTATCCAGTAGTGAGATTTCTGGGTCATATGGTGGTTTCATTTTCCATAATGCTGTACTAAATTGCATTCCCACCAATAATGTATAATAGTTCCCTTTTCTCTACATCCTTGCCAGCATTTTAAAAAAAATAATAGCCATTCTTACTGGGGTGAAGTGATTTCTCATTATGATTTTGATTTATATTTCCCTACTGATTAGTGGTAGTGAGCATTTTTTTCATATTTGTTGGTCATTTGTCTTCTTTTGAAAAAAAGTCTATTCAAGTCTTTTGTCTATTTTTTAATCAGATTGTTTGTACTTTGCTATTGAGTTATTTGATTTCTTTATATTTTCTGGATGTTAACCTCCTATCAGATGTGTAGTTTTCTAATATTTTCTCCCATTCTGCAAGTTGCCTCTTTGCTGTGCTGTTGATATCTTTGTCTTTGCAGAAAATTTTTACTTTGATGTAATCTTATATTTGTCTATTTTTGTTTTGTTGCTTTTGCTTCTGGGGTATTATCCACAAAAGTCTTTCCTAATCCAATGTCATGAACCATTTCCCCTATGATTTCTCCAATTAGTTTCAGAGTTTTAGGTCCTACATTTTAATTTTAATCCCTTTGAGTTGATTAATGTATATAGTGAAAGATAAGGTTCTAGTCTCATTCTTGTATGTGTGGATATCCAGTTTTTCCCAGTACCATTCAAAAAAGACTGTACTTTTTTTCAGTGGGGTCAATGATACTGTATTGTACATTTCAAAATAACTTGAACAGAGAATTTTCAGTGTTTCACTGCAAAAATTAATCACTAAATGTTTGAGATGGTAGATATATTAATTACCCTGATTTGATCATGACCCAATGTATACATATTTGAAAGCATCACATATATCACATCAAAGCTCTGTGATGACACATTCAGAATCTTTTATGGAGTGATGAATTCTCCTTGATTCATCTACCTTGATATTTGATCCTTGAATGTGACTAAAGTCGTGGTTTAATATGTCATTTAAAAACAAAATTAAACCTTAAAAAATTCAGACTCTGCTGCTTAAAGAACATTTAGAAGAACTGGCGCAAATTGAAGTTACAATTGTGTTTAATTCAGTGAAGGGATACCAAAATTATAAGTTAGTTTTCCACCTGATTTTGATGTTAATTATCTGAAGTGTCCTGGTCAACTTTGTTAATATGCTTCATCTTAAACACTTCATAGAAAGAACCCAGATCCATGCTTTGAATTGTATCACTTCCTTCTTCTTTCCCTACTCCATTTTATCTCCCCATACCTCCCCTCCTTCCAGACTTCTTTCTTCTTTCTTTTTCCTCTTCCCTCTCTTCTTCATTTCTTATTAATTACAAAATTGTAAAATAAGTTGATAAGCACAACACTATCAAAAACAAATGTGTATCCTGGTACAGTTAGAATTTAAGGTTAAGAAACACATCCCAAATGAGGTGTTAGAAGAGTTGGACTATTCAGATAAGGATGGGTCATGATAATGGAAGGGGTTGGTGAGAGCTTGTGTACATTAAAATAGAGCAGGGTTGAAACGTCATATGATCAGGAGCCAACAGTGTGGAAATCTATAGCCTAAAGTTAAAGCAGAGGAGTTAAGAGACATGAAGTTAGAGAGTAAGGAGATGTGAGATTATAGAAAGATTTCATTTCACTTAGGTAGCTGGGACCTAATATAATGGGTAAGGGGACAACCACCAACAAATTTTAAACTCTGTGATGGCACAGTCAGAATCTTTTAAGGAGTGACAAATACTCTTTGATTCAACTACCTTGATTTATCTTATTCTCAAAGGTAACTGAAGTTATGGTTTATAATTTTACAAGAGAGGGATGCTAATTTATTACTTATAAAGATGTGGAACTTGACATTTGTCTCACTTAAGATTTACATTAATTAATATTAATAAATGTTTGACTAGTTATGTATACATACATTAATACTAATAATAGGAATGTCATACTTTAAGGAAATCTATTGTACATTGAAGCAAATTTGCAAATCAGTTAAATTAGGAGAGATGTATTGATAGAACTTGTTGTTTTTTTCTCTTTGAAAAGCAAAGAAAACTTCCCCTTGTGTGGGGAGCTCCTCCTTGGCATGTTAAAATAATTTTTTATACCAAGATAATCAGGAAAGATTAATTGCATAATAAGTGGACATATATAAGTACATTAAAGATGTTTGTAGGATATGAAATATAGGAATCTCTGTTTTGAGAAGAGTACAATCTAATGTTAAATAAATCCTTGCAATAGTATGAGCTGTTCAAATCACCAGGATATTTGTTGTCCTAGTAATAATTATCCATTTTAATTTTTCTTGGTTATTTGCATTTGCCTTATTTTTCTAGACATAATTGAAAAATAATGAACGACAAACAGAAGGTTTCTTATTTGTTAATATTCCCTTAGGACCATTCCTTAATTTATGAGTCTTAATTGGAATTTCTGTCCTCAGTTGTTCTCAAAAAAACTGATGTTGCAAAAATTTTTAAAAATGTGTTTTATTCAGGACAGGACAGGACAGGACACATTCTTAGTAATGGAAAATAGATCATTCTTGGACTTTAAGATACAAAGTTGGCAAAAGGAACTAAGGGAGAGAATTAACAGAGAGTCAAAGTATTCAATTTATCTAGCACAGTACCCTCTAGAAGCAGCCCAACAGACTGGCTAGGGTTTTACATGTGATTGATATGTACACACACATATACCTTTTACCAAACTTTTGATGTCATGACTGCCCTTTAGGACCTGGAAAAAAACATGGAGTACATTAAACAAAAGTGCCTTTCCAAACAATTTGAAAGGTCAACTCTCAACCATTCAAACTGAGGTTCTTGCCCTACACTTGCTTCTCTTAGTATAATACCCACATGGTTTGAAGGAAAATATGCCCTTTAGAAAACAGAGGAGCCATTATGATTTGGATTTGTCAAACATCTTGTAGTACCCTGGGTTACATTAAAACTCCCCAGGCAGTGTTGTCAAGTGCCTGTCTCTTCCCTTAAACATGCCTCACATATTTTAATCCATGTGTTTCATATTCATTTAGACATTTCATCAAGTTAGAGTTGGGTAAGAATCACTTAGAGTCCAAAGACCTTTCCTACTAGTTTTTGGTTCTTAGAAAGTTATACTTTGCCAAATGTAAATGAATTCCAGACCCTTTCTTTTCAAAGAAGCTTTGCAAAACTTAAAAAATCTCCACATATCTATCTTTATTCTAGAGATATTTAGGCATGGTAACCTTTTTCGTAGTGCATTCTTTCAAAATGAGGTTCTTCACAGGCATTGTAAAACATGCTTCTTTATGGGTCCCAATACGAATTCACTAAATTTGTGAATCCCTGCTTGTTTCCTATACTGTGATTCTTTAGATAGTATATGGTAGGTGTTAAGTATTAGCTATCATTAGCCAAATGCCTTTTAGACATTTCTATTTGATAGTGTTTGTAATGTTCTCTATCCAAAATTGCATTTGTCCTGTTCCTACAAAGGTAATGAAAAGTGTGCCTTATCCCCTTGCAGGGTACTCCATTGCCCAAGCCAGAAACTCCAGCAGCTACTAGATTCCCACTTCTAGTCTTTAGGCCCTGCAATTTTACCTCTTAGATATCTTTCTAGTTAACTACTTCATTTTCATGCCCCTATTGCTATGGCTATTAAGATTCACAAGATCCCATCCACCTTAGCCCAGATTACTGTAAAGTCCTCCTGCCTTTACCTGTAGCACTTCTTCAATGACTAACCCTGTGATCCTCCACACTGTGATCTTTCTTATAATAGGTATTTGATGATGCCATTCCTGGGCTCAAGCTGTGGTTCCTTATTAATGGCTAGGATGAAGTTAATTTTTTTCTTTCATACCCCCAGACTGCTCTCTTCTTACCTCTGCAGCTTAGCTTTTGCTGCCTCCTGCCTGAATCCTTTACCTGAGGCAAATAGAGTCCTCTCACTGTGTTATGCAGTTATCTCCTTTCATTGGATCCCTTGTATGCATGTCCTCCTCTAGAGTCTTCCAGATAACTATTAGTTTCCTTTAAAATCAACTTTAACATTCAAAATTGACCAATCAATCTGATTTAATTGCCACTATGCTTAGCAGAGTGTAGTAGCACAGTGTAATAAATAATAAGATTCTTCATCTCTTTCTTGGAAGAGGTCAAGTAGAGTTTACCACATTACAGTTACTTAGAAAACTTGAATTGAGACCTGGTTTTTTCTACATTTACTCTAGAATCTTCTTAATTTATAAAAGCAATTAATCTTTGGAAGATTTATTGGCTATACATTTTATGTTTTGAGGGAGATATCAAGACTTGCTGTAATGCTGTTAAAAATGTTCTATATGTTGATATTGGTATAGGAATCAGAATATATACTGAATATAGTCAATGAATAAATGCAACAAGTCATTATTTTATACTTAAATTTATACTTAAATTTGTGCACTTGAGTATAATTCATACTACATTTTTAAAAATGAATTGGCTGAAAGTGAAGGTGAGTGGTAAAGTGTGTTCTTAGTATGTATGCACAAGGCCCTGGCTTCAATCCCAAGAAACCTGCACCCTCCACACACACACACACACACACACACACAATAAATGAATATGTAAAATTTTAAAATCTTAAAAAAATAAAAGTAGTTGACTTTTTGTTTTTAGCTATACAATTTAAGACCATTCTGTGCATTTTATTTTTTGCTTGCTGAATGAAATCATGGACATCTTGTCTATAGAGCAAGGTATGGCAAGGTATATTTAGGTTCCTTGGGTCAGGGTTTTTCACCTTCTCACTAAGCAATGAAATGATAAAAGAGTTTAATTGAAATAGTTTAATATTTGCTCTACTTACGTTTTGTTGTCTATTATGTCTTCCTCAAATACAAATAATTATCTTATTGCTCTAGGTTTTAATCATTTTGGCTTTTCACAGTTATCAAAACTAAAGATTATTATGAATTGACTCACCTAAATTTATCTTTTAAATGTCTGTGAGAAAAAGTCTGGATGTGGCTCGGTGTTACAGTCTTGATTAGCATACACGAGGCCCTGGGTTCAATTCCCAGCACTGAAAAAAGAAGAGTAATCCAGAATTTCTTGGTTGTTCCTTTGAGGTCGTAAATCCTTGAATTAGTCATTGTACTGCATGATCTGTAAAAGTTTAATGCTGTGATTCCACTTGGAGTGGTTTCCTTTGAAGAGGATTATGGTTAAGAGTTGCATCCACTCTTGGCTGTTCCTTCCAAAAGGAACTTACCTTTAAAAGTAGGTTTGTATATGTAAACTGCTTTGTTTCATGTCATATATTCTTCTGCTGAGTGAAGAAACATCTGATGATTAAGTGCCTTTTTCTACTTCATTCAAAAACTTAAAAAAATAATAATATTTTACAGACAAATTTTAAGTCATTTATGAGTAGGAGATTTTATGAATTTTTAAATCTGAATTTTTAAAAATGTAGTTTATAGGCAAGGAAGTGGAAGAGGTAGTTTAATCCTTAATCATTCCAGATCAACATATTAATACAACTGATTGTACTGGGTAAGTTCTGGAGATCAGTTTAATGGTTAAATAAAGATAAGGAGCTTAGCCGATATCTAAAGAGCAGGTCATAGAATCTTCTGAAAAGCTTTGCCTTTCATTGATTTCTTCAAAAATTTTGTACTGAAACTTCTTCCAATTTTTGTAGCATATGTTGTCATATTTTGCTTCCTGCCTCCCCCACTCCACTCTTCCCCAGTCTCCTGTTGAAATTGTAAAAAGCTGTATTTTGGGAAGAAATTGTCTAATTGAATCAATAAAAAATAAAAACACTTCTGGGGAATCAGAAGTAAGATATAACACTGGAATGCAGGTGTTTCTGTTTTGTTTTGTTTTTTCCCCAAATAACCAAATAAAAAACACTCAAGAAAATCAGATTAACTAAAAAGAAGAGCACAAACTAAGTTTAAGATCAAAGAACTTAAGTCTTGGTTCTGAAAGAGTTTTATTAGGTATATGGAAGTGCCTTTTTCTTTAGGTTGTATTTGTTTTGGTAGACATGAACATTAAAAGAACTTGAAAATATTTCTTTTTTAATTTTGTTAGAAGTAGTAAGGACTTGTGTGTACTGAATTTAACTGCTTTTACTTAACATTGCCCTTTAGTGAATCTGGGCAGATGTGTAGAGGAAGGACTAGGAATTCACATGAAGAAGGAGATTAAAGAGGCTTTAAAAAAATCCCTCTGCAAAATATGATTCCTGCGTAGAAATAAGGGTGAAAGTTCTTTAAAAACCTCACAAAAATAGTTAATTCTTTTTCATCAAGAGATATCTGAAGTCAAATACTAACAATTGTGACCTCTTTGTTGTGGTGTATGCTTTTAAAGAAATGTAGGTTTTTAAAATATTATTTTTAGAAATTAGGAATAACATTTCTACTTCCTGTCACAGCAACCTGTCAACCAGCAATTTCAGAAGCAACTCATCTGTTATGCTACTGTGACAAAACTCAGTATTCCAAGTTTGGATGAGCTTGAAGGAAATACTGTTTTAACTCTGTCATTACCTATGTACTCAACTTTAGTTTTACAGTAAAATAAGAAGGTAGTTTCCAGCTGGGAGCTGTGACACATCTCTGTAATCCCAGTGGCTTGGGTGATTGAGGCAGCAGGAGGATTGCCAGTTCAAAGCCAACCTCAGCAATTTAGTGAGGGCCCTAAGCAATTCAGGGAGACCATGTCTCAAAATAAAAACTAACAAAAGGACTGGGGATGTTGCTCAGTGGTTAAGGCTTCCTGGGTTCAATCCCTGGTACTAAAAAGAAAAAGAAAAAGAAAAAAAGTAGTTTCTTTAGGCATTCCCTAAATGTTAGCCTCTTTATTCATTACATTAGGTATTGGCAAAACAATCTAGTCTTGTATCTTAACTAGATTTATTTCAAATATACAATTCATTGATTATAGCATAGCCATCTTCCTGGGAGATGGAAGGGATAGATTTTGCTGTTATTGTGATGTTAGAACAAGTCTTGGCTTGCCTGGGGAATCAGAAGTAAGATATAACACTGGAATGCAGGTGTTTCTGTTTTGTTTTGTTTTTTCCCCAAATAACCTTGAAATTTTATTTGAGATTTTATTTAATCTCTTTATGCAATGGTCAAGTAGGAACAATAAAATAGGAATAATTCAGTCTTTCCTATTTTATACTATTATTGGTAAATAAGAATGAAGTAAAACCTATATGTATTTTAAAAAATTAAGATATTATTGTTATTGATTAAAGATATGGTATCCCCAAAAGCCTCATGTGGAAAACAATGCAAGAAATTTAGAAGTGAAATGATTGGGTTATGAGAGCTTTGACCTAATGGGTGCATTAATCCACTGATATGAATTAGTTGGGCAGAAACTGTATGCAAGTAGGGTGTGGCTGGAGGAGGTGGGTTACAGGGGGCATGCCTTTGGAGTTTTTTGGTGAGCTGAACTCTCTGTGCTTACGAATTGCCTTGTCCTGAGCTGCTTACCTTTACCATATTCTTCTTCCCTGATGTTCTGCCTTACCTTGGGACCAGAGCTATGGAGCAGTGTATAGACTGAAACCTCTGAAACTGTGAGCCAAATAAACTTTTCCTCCTCTAATTGTTCCTGTGGGGCCTTTTTGTCACAGCATCAAAAAAACTGACAAAGCAATTATACAAATCTAAGATAGTGATATTATTAAATTGGGGGAGAGCAATGCCAATAGTAATTTGCAACAACCATCATATATATATTTCAGCCTTAATTGTTTGTTAGAATTATAGAGATGAAGATATAATAATGTTGACAAATTACAGCTATTTCTCAGAGCCATATTTCTCAGACAACTGTTCCTGGAAGAAATATATAAAGTTATTCATCCATACTATAGACAGTTTATTTTTTGCTAAAAATAAGAATGCATATATTGGGTATATAATCAATCAATATATTCTGATTAAAATAAGATTAGCCTTTTCTTTTTCAGAAGAATAAAAAAGAAGCAGCACTGTGTCTTGCCATTTCTTTATTTTGCAGTTAAGTTATTGTGTATCTCTGTTGGATGTTGTGAAGAAATGGGCTGGGCATGGTGGCGCATGCCTGTAATCCCATCAGTTTGGGAGCCTGAGGCAGGAGGATTGTGAGTTCAAAGCCAGCCTCAGCAATTTAACAAAGCACTTAGAAAATCAGTGACATCCTCTCTCTAAATAAAATATAAAAAAGGACTGAGGATGTGGCTCAGTGGTTAAGTACCCCTCAGTTCAATCCTTAGCACCAAAAAAAAAAAAAAAAAAAAAAAAAAAAAAAAAA
>NW_025999961.1:5594993-5670171 GCF_001458135.2 Marmota marmota marmota
ACATCACAGAGATAAACTAAAACAGTGCCCTTGGGGAGAAAAAAAAAAAAACTTCATGAGGTTTTGAAAGCACAAATGTCCTTGTACTATATTCTCTTACAGTTACCTTCAGAATAATCCTGTGAAGGTCCTTTCTTCTTCTTTGTGGGCAAGGGTCCAGTCTGCACTGAGACCCATGCATGCAGGTGATTCAGCTCTTTGAAAGGCTTTGGTTCAAGGCTGGTGAGGATTCAGTTCTTCCTTGACTCTTTCAGACTAAACATTTGAGTTATAAGCCACATAAAACCATTTGGTAGGGATTGTAGCAAGGGAAAATCAGTTCACAATCTGACACCTCATAAAGCCTTATTTTAGAGTTTGTGGGGTTTGGAGTATATAATTTATTTTTTTGGTCTTAAGCAAGCATCTGGATGTGAGTTTTTCTCTTTCTGGCTGACAAAACAAAATGGGGTTCAATTAATTTCTCCCCTTTAAGCAGTTTATGATCTTCGCCTCATTTTCTTTGGATCTAATTGGGTGAGCTAGGGTTATTACAAACATGAAGCAGCTGGAGGAGTTTGGGTGCAATCAGATGAATTTGAACTTTGGGTTTCCTTTCCCAGCATTCACAGAGGTTGTTCTCAAAATTTTTCTCCCTGGAGACGCTTGGCAAGCAGTGAGATGTTTTTGCTTATCACACTGGGGCATCTAGTAAATAGAGAGGCCAGGGAGGCCTTCTTTAGTATGCCATCTGCTTGATGGTGGAACTCTCAATAATGCAGGATCTATCAGATTTTTAGTGGAAAGAATTTTTGGTGGAGTATTTAATTAATATTGAACTGGAGGTTGGAAGACTCGGATTCTTGTTCTAGTTCTTCTATTAAATAAAGCTCTTTTCTTATGAGTACCCATGAGCCTTAGTCCCTATTCTATTAAATAAGGACAAGAAATATGTTCTATTTATCTTATATAGAGGGTATAAGGATGAAATTAATAAGAATAGTCTGAAACATCACAGCATTGTAAATTAGAAGTCATCTGACATATTGGAAAGGATACTAGAGACGTGTACGTTATAATGCCAAGCCAAAATTACTTAGGACTCTAACTTTGTATGCATATTTTAGTTTTCTGAAACTCCTTTTTCCTATGATAAATATAGTGATTAGGTTAGATGATCTTCCTGGTTCCGCCTAGCTCCAAAAGTTTCAAGTTCTTATAAATACTTTTGTCATTGTTCATCACTTTTCAGCAGTGTGACCAAAAAGAGCAACAAAAAAATATAGAGCACAAAAGACAATGTAGATAGAAATTCTATAGAGAAAAGAAAATTTTAAATGTAGAAAGTTATAGAATTGATTTAACTTCTATGTGGCTACACAGGGCATAATCAAGACCATTGGGAAGATGCTATAAGGAATAGCTCTAACTACAGTGAATTGAAAACCTTTCTGAAAGACTGATTCAGTAATGAAGAAGAAGACATTGGCTTTCAGTGAGGGACCCTTCCATTCCTAAATTATTCAAGAAGAAATATATATTTATATATTTTTTAGGAATACTTTGTAAAGAAGATTTTTGTGATGATCTGAGTTTGGATGTTGTTGTCACAGGATTTAATAAATTAATGGTTAGGTAAGTCACAAATACAGACAGATTATTCCACAGCATTGTAGAATTATGAGTATTTGTTTCCAAAAAAAGAAGACAATGGCAACAGGAAAGGAGAAGATGAAAAACATTATTATAAACAAAAGAGACAGAGTGATCAGTGGGTTCAATCTGCATTTTGTTTTAAACTATCACATTCTAAAATCAGTCTGCCTTACCAGAGCCTATCCTTAACAGTTTCCTGTAGCTCATGTCAATATGCTGTCACCTTTGGCTCTCACAATAATTTATTTCACAGGGTGGAGAAAATGTTGAGCCTTACCAAGGGTGGGGAGACTTAATATACTGGCAACAATACAATAGAAACCTGATGTACTTTGTAAGAACATGGTGTTATAGACTCATCTGTGTCACCTCAATGTTCACATATTGAAGTCCTAAGGAACCAGGAAGATCATCTAACCTAATCACCATATTTATCATAGGAAAAAGGAGTTTCAGAAAACTAAATATCTCTGCATTTCAACAATACAATAGAAACCTGATGTACTTTGTAAGAACATGGTGTTATGGATTCAATTATGTCACCTCAATGTTCATATATTGAAGTCCTAAACCCCCTTACATCAGAATGTGATTAGATTTGGAGATAGGGCATGTGAAAAAGTTAATTTAGGTAAAATGAAGTCATGTGGATGGGCCCTAATCCAAAATGACTAAACAAAATTTTTGACTGGAGTTTTTCTAAGAGGGAAAGACACCAGGGACATGAGTACACAAAGGAAAGACCTTGTGGGGACACAGGGACAAGGCACCATCTGCAAGCCTAAGAGAGTGCAGGCCTAGAAGAAAACAATCCTACTAATGTCTTGGTCCTGCTAATCTCTAAACTGAAAAAATCAATTTCTATTATTGAAGCCACCTAGTTTGTTGTGATAGTCATAGCAAACTAAAACACACAATAAAGGACACTCAGTAACAGCACATCATTTTAAAATTCCTCATCATATAGATTAGGAAAGCTATTATGTGCCCATATCCTCTGCCCACCATCCGTACTTTCCACCATTGGCACTGGAATAACACCTAGAAACTCTGCACCCAGTTGTTTCAGACCTTCCAGGGACTGTCATAACATGCCTGGCCAGCACATCATGACTCTCTGAGGAGGAGAGCAGCTGGGTGAAAAGGGATCACTGGTCATTATTATTTTTAACTTTCTGTTTAGAAACATCCTGCTGAGACGTGCGCAGAAGAGAGATCTGGTACGTCACTCTAAGTGTGTTTCAGTCTTCAGAATGCAAAATATGCCCCTGAATCTAATTAGATATGAGGTCAAACTAAAGAATTTCCTTTCCCAAATTGACTGTGGGAGTTTTGTATATTTATTTGAGAACCAGGTCAACTGACAGGAGCAGCTAACCTACGGGCTCAAACTGTGATTTATACTTTAATGGAGAGGAGAAATGACTTTGGAAATGGCAACTTCTTCTAAATACTCTCTGTTCCTGGCTCTGGCTGGCTGGCTTCTTCTAAGCCAAAGCTGTACATCTGCAATAACTTATACAAAAAAAGTCTACGCCTTGGACCCCTTGTGTGACTCCCTCTCCCAGCACCCATGTATACTCTTGAGGATTAGATGAAAGAATTTACCCACCACAGAGGTCCCATGAAGGGATTTATTACTTGTTGATTTATACTTGTTGAGTAGGTACTGTTTCTTTTGAAATAGTTATTTTAGGAGCAAAAGAAACAGCCAGAGGGAGAAGCATTTTCCAGGAAGATCAACCTAAACCAATTGTTATTGGGAATGTGGCATGAAAAAGAAAAGCTGCTGGACGCAGTGGTGCACACCTGTAATTCCAGTGACTTGGGAGGCTGAAGAAGGTGGATCAAAAGTTCAAGGTCAGCCTCAGCAATTTAGCAAGGCCCTAAGCAATTTAGTGAGACCCTGTCCCCCCCCCCAAAAAAAAAGTGTATGTGTGTGGGGTCAGGGGTCATGGGGAATGTAGCTCAGTGGTAAAGTTCCCCAGGATTCAATCCCCAGTACCAAAAAATAAATAAATAAATAAGAAAGAAGAAGAAGGAGGAGGAGGAGGGGAAGAAGGAGAGGGGGAGGGGGAAAGGAGGAAGGGGAAGGGGGAAGGTGAAGAAAATATTGAGTAGATCAGGGAGGCTTGGACTTAATCCTATCTCCCAGCTTCTAGCATAGGAACATGTTCATTGGATAGGTTACAATGATTGGATGGTCCCATTGTCTCTTCCTAAGAAATCCAACCTGTGGAAAATCATCATAGTAAAATCCACATAGTACTTATTCCAACTTGGGCACAAGTGTTTTCTACTTTAACCCAGTTAACCGTCCCAAGGGGTCCTTGAAGCTTGTCTTAGGCAGAACTCTAAAATGACTCCAAAGATTCATGCCCCTTGTGTATATACTGTTTATAACCTTGCCCCAATCCTCTCCTTGAGTGTAAAGGGGACCTGCCCGTGTAAAAGTTATCACATTGTTATTGTTACTCTAAAATAAAAGAATTTTGTCGATGCAATTAAGATCTCTAATTAGTGGCCCTGAGTTAATAAAACAGAGATTATCCTATGTGAGCCTGACTTAATCAGATGAACTCTTAAAACGAGACTGAGTTACCCTGAAAGAAGAGATCGAAAGTATGAGAGGGTCTCTATTGCTGGCTTGATGTGGCAAGCTATGGTGTTGTCAAGAGGGCCACCTGGCAGGGAATAGCAGGTAGCCTGTAGGAACTGAAAATAGAACTTCCATTTGCAATCAACAAGGAAGCAGGAACCAGTCATACTGTTGCAAGGAAATGAGTTGGAGGAGCTTAGAAATAAATCTTTCTTTAGTAAAGCCTCCAGATGAGGAAGCACCTGGCCCACACCTCATAGTCACTAAAATGTGACTGACTTCTGACCCAAGGAAATTGAGACAGTATATTTGTGTTTTTTTTAAGCCACTAAATTTGTGTTCACAAGAGGCAGCTAAGTTTTTGTAATTCATTAGGCAATGATAGAAAACTAATACACTCGTGCTATCATTATCTCTATTTTATAATAGGGAAACTGAGGTACAAAGAAGTAGTCTAACTTACCTAAGCTTATAAACCAGTAAGTGCTAGAATTTTTATTTGAACTTGGTTTCTTGCTCCAGAGGTTTACATTTAACCATTGAGTTACACTAACCTCCTGCCACCTGTCTTCTCTTTGTTTGGTCCCCTTGCCTGTTGCCATGGTTAGACTAGACATATAGCTCCTCCTCCCTCTGTGATAGGTGGTTCTGAAAAGCCATTTTGAAAGCAATAACTCTAAGCTCTTGGCCTCTAGCCAGTCTCACACTCCATAGCAACTTTGTTTTTCATAGATGGGAAATCCTAGGTTTCATTTCCAGAGGGATTTTTTTTAACACTTCTCTTAAAAAAAATCTTTTTGAGTTACATCCCTGTGGTTAAGGCAGAATGACATTTACTGGGGAAGTAACTTGTTACAGTCTTAGCTACTCTGCCAACTTCAATGAAAAGGGGGCTTTTAAATGTCCTTTATACATCAAGAAAGATTTTTAAAACACTGAAGAATATACCTAGCAGGCATTGCCAAAATTCATAGGCTTGAAATCCACAAGTATCCTGGGCTAAAATTTAATTTTTTATTTTATGAGTGAATAAAGCATGTTTGCCCCAAGAATGAACCAAAATGTTTAGAAATAACACTTCATTTAAAGGGATTTATGGAGGCATGCCAGATCTACAAAGATATAAAACATAGATCTGAAGAGGAGGCAGAAGTCTCCATTGCCTGTAGTCTCTTATGGGAAGAGTTGTAAAAAATGAGGTGATATTCTATTAAGTAAGAGAGATTAACCTGAATGACTTTTCTTAAACTTTCTGAAAATCCAAGCAGATTGTAATGTATTTAATGTAAATAAAAGATGTCTGAGACCCAGGTAATAATAAGGATCCAGATATCAGAAGATAACTAAGGGAGTAATCCTGTAATAACACAACACTGTTGAGGTAAGTGGAGTTTCCACTATGGCTGGTTTGACCTGATCCTTTTAGAAAGAAGGTTGAAGAAATATTATTAACTCTTAAGGATAATATTGGCAGTGATTCAACTATAATGCATTGTAGCCTCTGCCAATTAATTTTTCCTTGGATACATTAGCACTATATGTTCTTGTTATTTCATTTTTGTCATTTGCTTTTTTTGCCTATAAAATGCTCTTGAGAATCCCTTTTCCATTAACCTTAAAATGTCCTGGACTCTGTGCTTTAGCTCAGCTCATTTATAGCCCCTATCTTTGCCTTGGAAACATTGACAAAATACTGATACATATTTGCTTTCTGAAATTGATGGAACATACTGAAGCATTAAATTGAAAAGTGATCTTTATAGGCAAAAGTGACATAAGAGTCTCAGTATCATTGTGTGGTATATATCAAGTTGTTTTCATTTAAGTGATGAATTTGGGCCAAATCATTTAATGCATTTTAATCTTGTGACCAAAAGCAGGCATTTATAAGATTCTTTTTTAAACCAGGAATAAGTGTGCTCTGGAACAGATTTGCTTAATAGCACATGATCTTCGGGAACAGAAAAATTTTAAAAATATAAAGGTGAAGCAATAACTCTTTGATTAAAAAACTTGAAAATAAGTTTTTAAATGATGTTAAACTTGGATATGTTTATATATCCAATTTGATACTGATATAAGAACAGGGCCTATACCTATCCCTGGTGGTACCCATAGCAAACTCTCTTGAAGGTAACATCATCTACTCAGGATTGTTGGGATGAATTTAGAAAACACATAAGGTTGTACCTAACACAGTGCCTGACACCTGGGAGTTATTCAACTAATAGTAAATAGGAATCTAAAATTAAAACAAAAACATTGTATTGAGTATCTATAGAATCATTAAATGCAGATATAAAATGTGTAAAATACTTATTAGGAGTAAGTATGGAACTTTCTATATTATGATTGCATTCCTTTTTAAAGTAAAAGAACAATTTTAAGAGAAGCCTTTCCATCTGTGTTGAGAACCTTAAGATAGCCAAAACTTCTTAGATATAAAGAAACTTACAAAGAGCAAACATTGGATAGTTGAAGAATCTCATGGTAGGATAAATTTGGCTATATGGAATTAAGTAATCTATAATAAAAAATATATAATGATAGTCTTTTTTTAGAAGTCTTTCTTGGGCTAAGGAGTGCCGTCCAGATGATGTGCAGGTTGATAATAGTGTTTATTTATTTACATTGTGAGCAGAAGGAAAGGCAAGGGGAAAAGCCTTCATCCTCTGAGGACCATACCTGCAGCCTCTGGCCACCTACTCTACTGGATATTCTGATATACTTAAAAACAAGCTAGTTGGGAAACAAAAACTAAAAGCAAATTACTTATAAGGATCTTGACCAGATTTCTCTTCTATTCCGGGAGCTGTGACTCTGCCCTAGTTGGCAAACAGGTCACAGAAGCCCAATCATATTATTGTATCTAAGTTACTGTAAAATTAAACAATTTTAATTACTTAATTACTTCGTCATTTCCATTAGATGCTCTCAATAGTCTTTATTTAAATCTTTTTCCAAAGGAAAGATTACATTTGTCACACCTTTGGAGGCTGCCAAGTAATAGAATTGATAAAGAGTATCTCAGGTGTTGAGGTCCATTAGCCAGAACTCACTACCATCTTCATTGTTCTAGGGAAAGAGAAAACAAAGGATGGGAACTGACAGTGGATAAGCCAGAGCCTTGGTTTGAGCTGCGGAAGGATGTGTAGTTAGTTTAAGCATAGAGGAAATATTTCTTAAGGAAACTGGATTAGTTCTTTGAAGAAGTTAAAGCCAAAATACTGTGAAGGAAGGTGAAATACTTGATGATGGTTTGTTTCATGTTCAGTACAACCACAAATACTAGTTAGCTGGGTGAGAGCCCCTGGGTAGGGGAAGTAGGGTCTCTGCCAATAGTGACCAGCTCTGGGCTGGTCTTCTATTCTCCCCAGGGCCCATCACCTCCTCCTTCAACCTCTCCACATTCCCTAGTTCCTTTCTCCTCTTTCTTTCCCAAGATTTAAGGCATTTTAATTAGTTGTTTTTTCGATTGCTAAAAGCATTTCATGTGTTTTCCTTCTGTAGTTCAAAGTTCTCCAAAGGAGGAAAGTAGTTTGGTAAACTGAATGGCAACTGAGATAATATTCGAGTCTCAGAAAATAAATTTTTAACTCTTTCTGGAGATCTTTGTGATAATATAATACTTGGAAACTACTGCTCTTAAGGGATTTTTAGATACCTGAGGACCTGAGAAGCAGCTATGAGCAAACACTTGAAAAGAATAACTGAATGAATAAAATTGCATAGTGGATGCTCATAGTATTGAGTGTTGGTTTCCAAATCTGTGTCTGCACTCTTAACAAAAGATTATTATGAAGTAGGCTGAGTTACAACTTCATTCTATCTCATTTTATTTTGGGCCCTTCCCAGAGAAATTTATCTTACTCCCAATAAATAAACTTTTTTTTTTTCCTGGCAATGTTTGTCATATACAGCATCCTAAGCAGTCTTTTATCATCTTTTTACATTTATGTTTTTGTTGATGTAGAACTTTGTAGAACTTAGCATTCAACTGAAACAATAATATTATCTCTGGGGATTATATATTTTTTTGAAAAGATAAAAATATATACTAAAGAGAATAGGTTACAAAGTGTGACTTCTGCCCAGGTAGAAAGAATTCTAGCCTAGCCACAAGGCATCAGGAGGTATAGAGGCTTCAGCCTAATCTAAAGGAGAAATGGTCCTAAGAAGACTCAAATAATTACAGTTAACTCTTGTGTTCATCTGTAATGTTTCTTAGTGTTACCTACCAGGAAAAGAGCGTTAGATTTGTAGGCATGCAATTAGATCATTCTAATTTCACACTACTTCCCTCTACTTCCTTCAAATCTATCAAATCTCTGGCCCTTCTCTAGCCAGTTCTGTGGCTGGGAGCTGGCTTCTTTCCACTGCATCACCTGAGATTCTTACTTTTGGGCTTCTGGTTTAATTTAACCAGAGGGAAGCACTAACAGAATTTCAGAATAACAAAAGGGAAAGATTAGTGTTTCTTCACTGTGTTTACCCCAGTTTTGCCACACTTATAGCAGTTTCTATGTTCACTCTCTAAGGCTGTGGCCCTTGTCACACAGTCCCCCTTTCCCAGTAGCAGCTCTTACCAGGCTCTAGAAACAGCTCTCATTTTTAGGCCTTGAGTTGTGATTCTGCTTCCTGCTTTTAGTCCCAGAGTGCTTTACTGGTCCCTTGCCCTTGATTCTTCAGTCAAACTCCTTAGATATGCCTTCTGTATCCTGCCAGAAGCCCAAGGGAGATATCCAGTTTCTTGAACAAGTCAGACAATCTCTCTGACTTTTTGTTTTTTTATGGGTAAAACTGGATAGTACCTATATTCTGTTAGGAGGACTAATGAGCCATTTGAATTTATAAAAGTGTCATAAAAATGCAAACTGAGGGCAGGGGCTATAGCTTAGTTAGTAGAGTGCTGGCCTTGCATGCATAAGGCCCTAGGTTCAATCCCCAGTACCAAAAAAATAAAAATAAAAAACTGAATAGCAAATAATCTGATAATGTGTAATCCCTGAGCAGCTTTCCTCAGATAGTTGATATGTTCTTCATACCCTCCCCCAATGACAAAGTGATACAAGCTTTGGGAATGCCATCTTGAGTTGACTAAAGGCAAGCAGAAGCAGGAAAGGAAATCCTCTGTTGCATGCCTTCCAGAGCTAAATATAAAACATCCTTAAGTTTCCCCTATATCTGTTCCCCATGTCAGCAGTGTGAATTCAGACCTGGGAAGACATTGAGCAGATCTTAATATACCTTAGTTCCTGCTCTGCATTTTTAATCCCTTATAATGCATCTTATATACGACTCACATATCTGTGAGACTGTAAACCTTCTTTATAATGTTCCTTTGATCAGGGATCATATCTTAGATATTTTTTTTCTTTTTATGACTTATAGTAACTCACATACTGTTAAGCATGTATTTGCTGAACTCTTGGGAAATGAATGGCTGGGTATTCAGTACAATTTGTTGACATTGAGACTTCCCAAACCTGATAGTGGACATTCACTGGTTTTCTACAAGAGTATGCTCTCCCTGATTAGCATGACCCTCACTCTGCATGAGTGGAAAGAATTTCTTTAACAAGTGAAGATTTTATGGACATCTGTTGTGTTTTATGTGTGTGTTTTCTTGTGTGATTTGGCACATACAGGACTTTGATTTCATGGGGAGAAACTTTCCATCCTTGTTCTCATCTTACTATGTTGAAGCCCAGTAAAATGATCTTACAAAACAAATATTGATGATGAAAATAACAATGCTTTTCCATCTGGTCTTCCCAAAGCTAATTAAAAAAGCAGTGCTACTTCTGAAGACCAGGTAAACCCATGTTCAGGGTAAATATTTGCATTTTTAAGATAATAGTCCTGGGAATAGTAACTGCTGGTTTACCCACTGAACCAGCTCTAGAAAGGACACAGGGACAATAGTACAAGAGGTATTTGGCTCACTGATTCTTCCTTCTTTTGTTTTCTTACTTGTGAGTAGGCACAATGTACTCCAGAGAACCCTTGCTATTTTTTGTTCCCACATTCTCACTCCTTCAAAAATAAAGAGACATAAAAATAACTTAGGTAATCAGAGACTCTATTAAAGGCCCTTGGGTGACCCAGACAGATTCTACAAATTTGTTTCATGGAGAGGCTATGTAAAAATAAAATTAGCAAACTAGATGATAGCATGAAAGTTCATTTTATGCTGAAGTCACCAAGTGCTGAGGAAAGTAAAGAAATGCTTAGACTCGAAAACATCTTTGGTAAATTGAAGAACTGGCCAGAAATAGAAGATTATAGGAGTATATGTATGTATGTATGTGTGGTGTGAAGATAGAAAAATGTAACAGTGGGGTGGTGGTAGATTAGCAGGAGCTGAGTAACAGTTCTGGGATGTTCCGAGAGAAAAGAAAACATGATTTTGCTCAATATACAAGTTGTTTGATGTGAACATTAATGCTGGAGAAGTTTAGAAAATGGAGAGACTAAAATGGGAGAATCATCATAGGCCATTCCTTTGATAAAATGAGCCTGAAACGGACCTCAAAGTGATTGTATTGGTAGAAGGCAGATTGATGGGGGCACTGGGCTGCCTCACACCATCTCATGGGAGGATTTATATGCTAAAGTTAAACAAATTGTTCAGATATAATGTCCAGTAAAAAGTATTGAAGTGATATTGAAAATCTCTCCTTCTTTATCCCCACTCCTAATACACAGACTCTGGGTGGAAGGTCAGTCCTTCTGATAAATCTGGCAATGAGGTAGAGAAAGCACTCATTCTGACTTTTCTTAATGGAGAGAATAGAGGGATTACCTTAGTCATCTGGAGTTGCCATAATAGTATAGAGTGGCTGACATTTATTTCTCATAGTTGTGGAGGTTGGGAAGTCCAAGATCAAAGTTACAGCAGATAGGTTTCGTTCTGAGTCCTATTCTCTTGTTCTGTAGGTGACTACCATCTTGCTGTTTGCTCACAAGACCTCTTGTGCATACTCAGAGGGAAGTTTTGGTCTCTTCCTTTTCTTATAAGGACACTAATCCCATCATAAAGGTTCTATCTTCATGGCCTCATGAAACTCAATCACGTCCGAAAGGTCCTATCTTCAGGTGCCATCACATTGGGTGTTAGGGCTTCAGCATATGTTTTTGAGAGGACATATTCAGTCCATAATCAGGAGGTCAGTTACATAAAAGGAAATTTATGACTCTTTTGGAGGCATTAGGAGAAGTTGTCACATATGAAAGGAAAAATATAAACATACAACAAGAAATTTAGGAAATTGAGCCCAGATAATAGGGGAGAAGTTGTGACATATCTAGTATATAACTGACCAGCCATAGGAACTAACTAGAGACTATTTGGTCAGACAAAAGAACCAAAATACACAAGATATGATTGTCCATAGAGAAAATAAATGTAGAATCTGATTTCTGCATTTAGAATTAAGACAAAATTAATTTGAGAGGAGGATATCCTCAAGTCACTTTAGAATGCTTTGATTGCAAGCTGTTTACATTTTAGTATTATATAGGAAGTGGCCTTTGGCATGTAAGGCCAGAAATTAAAAGCAAAGAGATAGCTGCAGAGTAAGGAGACAGTGATTTAAATTCAAGTAGGACAGAGCCTTGGATAGTCTCATTGTAGACCAGGGGAGCCTTTAATATAGTACTTTTGGAACTCTATGATTTTTGACTTTCCATCTTTTGTTTTGTTTTTAAAGAAAGTTCCTGAAGAAGACAGTGGCAAATAGAAGAACAGCTGAACTTCTGGGGTCTAGTACAAGAAGATGAGATTAAATTGGTTGATGGATGAAGTTGGCAGACTTCTCTTAGTATGACAGGCTGCCCTTGATATGTGGGCAGTATACTCCCGAGGTGGTGCACACACTCTCACCTGCACACTTGGCATGTGTCCAAATGTGCCTTGTCATCACACCAGCAATCACTTATGATAACATGACTTATTTGAAAAAGAATGAACTAATAAGAGAATATGAAATTTTAGATTTAAAACAATGTGAGCCATAAAGTTTAAATTTGTGTTCTTATTTCTGCCTTTAATGCACCATATTTATTGGGATAAATTCCACAAATATTTTTTTCATGACCTTATAAAATATAGTCAAACTCTATATTCCTATTGGAGCTATGGAATCTACATTACACTGTACCTTATTCTAAACTAATGAAACCTGGATAACTTAAAGTGGTTTGATTAAATGGAGAGGACATATAGTGTGCATACCTTCCCTCTCTCACCCGTCCTTGCCTGTGTGTGTATGTGTATGTGTGTGTGTGTGTGTGTGTATGTCTTTTTTTCATTGACTTTCAAATCATTTCTCTCTACTTTAAACTACCATTATCTCTCATTTCTCTGTCTGTCTGTCTGTCTGTATTGTTGGAATCAGAGCCCATTTCAGTGATTGTGGAATTCTAAGTCTTATCTTTGGAGCAGTCAATGTGAATCAGAATTTAAACATTACCAGCCAAGGACTGACAAACAGTCCCAGAATGTAATGTGTCTGCCAATGTCTGTTATGTGAGGATAGATGGATTTGGTTCTGATGTGATCATTCCCTATTGGCAGCAGGGACCTGTTATGAGACACAGTGCTATGAAACAAATGTTTATTTTCAAATCAGAAATTCCAGAACTCTTATGATTAGTTTTTTAATTTAAAATGAGAACATTGTTAAAATATACATTTACATTTTATAGATGCCTTTGGCTAAAACCTTTTGGCTGCCCCATTAAAGGATTATTGAAAAACATATGCAAATAGATGATCCCAAAGAAGGTAACAGGGCAGATCAAAGGAAGGTCAGAGCAAAGCGAATGCAGGCTGACCACCCCTGCCCTGCTCGGCAGATTCATTCAGTTTTCCTGTTTTGTTTTGTTTGTTGTTTGCCATGAAATATGGCATAAGCACACCCTGAGTTTTAGAACATAGACCTTGCTCAGCTGTGCTGTGTGAGGCATATCTTCAGCCTCAGTTCTTTAAAACGTTTAAATTTAGAAGAGAAGAGAGTCTTGGCCGTGTTTATAAAGATAAGTATGTATGAGGTGAACCTGCTTTGAGGCACAGACCCGCCAGCTTTTGACTCCTATAGATGACAACAAAACTGGTAAATTTGCTCAGAACCAAACTGTGTATTGAAACTTTGAGTGCCAACTTAGTGTTACAATATAATATTTTTTTATAAAATCCTAGCATTTTCAAGGCGATTTCCTTCTAATATGATGCCATTTATATACGCTTTAATCAATAGCTGGTGGTATCTGTACAAGGCCCTTGAAGTTGAATAGGTTGGTTCCTGAGAGATATAGCCTACTTAATTAAAGAATATTTTTCTATTCAATTATTTTTCCATTAAAATTCAAACTTTGAGTACTAAAGCATGATAATTACTAAGTATATGCCTAAAACTCCACATTCATTAAATCTAAAAAGGCTATTTATTTTTCACTGAATATTAACACAGTCAATAAAGAACCTAAAATGTATCTCAATTCACTTTAAAATTCACTGTAGACAACTAAAGAATGTGTGTAGAGAACTGGGAGAAGCAGGTAGAATCAGAATAGGATATGGAGAATGGACATTAATTAGAGGAACTAATTTTTTTAAGATTTGATTTTCTGAATGGACCAGAGTATTGGGAGATAGAAAGGGATAAATTATTTCTGGAGGGCCAAGAAGAATATTACTTTCAGGGTATTTGCTAATGTTTTAGAGGCCTTAAAATGATTCTTGAGAGGAGGCCAGATTGAAAAAGAAGTTATCATGACTGTAACACAGAAAGAACTATAATGGAAATGCTGTCCAGCTATCCTAAGATATCAGTTGGCTTATACGATCTCTTCAAATGTGTCTCCCACCAGTCTTCCCCAGGCCTATGCCATCTGAAATTATTTAGTTCCCTAATTCCAGCATCAACTATCCTTTTGCTTGATGCTTTTTCTGCTTGTAAGTTCTTTATTCCTCTGAGTGCCTGTCAAACTCCTGCTTATTTTTCATGTCTCAGCTCAGATATGTTCTTTGCCATGAAACTATCCCTGTTCCCTTATAAAACTTTGTTTCTTATTTCACTAATTGAACTGTCAAAATTATTTGCTTATGTGCTTTCTCTTCTAGACTGTTCAAAACAGACATAGACTGTCATAGTCCTCTTGGTACCTAATTCATAGTAAGAGTAAAGTATATTCTTGTTAAACAAATAAATGAATATTGAATATTATGATTTCAGAAAAACATATAACTGTTTCTCATGATATAATTGTGAACAAAATAATGAACTCCAGTGTTAACAAAGTATTAGTGGATTTATGATTGGCTATCTGCCTTTACTAGTCTAGGAAGTCAATATGAGTCTAGGGGAATATCCAGTGAAAACTTTAAGGTTTTATGTTAAACTGAATCTGACAATGCATAATCAGTGACTTCAAAAAAATAAATACAAGAAGATTAAATTAATTAATTGCATTTATTCAACCCCTGGTAGCCTTTAAATTTTAAACAGTTCCTAAGGTAGCATGCCCTTTGTTTTATCAACAATATATTATACATTTTTACTCTTCTTTTGAGTTGGGTTATTCATTTGTATTTACAGAGGCTAAAAATTCCTGGTTGAACAAAAAAGAAAAAGAAAAACAAAGTAATAATAAGGTTAAAGGTTTTAAACTTGCAACAGCAAAGCATCTCTCTCCTTGTGTGTTTTCTCTTTGACTCTATCTAATAACAGTAATTTGTTGAAAACTACAGGTCTTTTCCTTCTGTTTTTATTTAATGTATTTTTGTTAAATAAAACACATGACAGAATTTATTCAATTTTTTAAAATAGTTATTGAAGTCCAACAGGAAATGTTAGCAGATGAAAATAATAATGAACCCCTTACATTGTTGAGAATAGTCAGATTCTTGGAAAATATGTAAGTTCTTTCATTTAAGAAGCTACTGTTGGAAAATAAAGAAAAGAAAACCATGCTCTCATGTGGTCCTGTTGGCCTAGAATATAGACAAAGCCATTAATTCTGAGATCTTGCTACCTCACCATCCTGAGTCTGTTTTCTCCATGCCACATAGAGGAACCCAGTCTGGGTCTAAGACTGAATTGCACGTATAGCAACGAATATGTAGAAAAACATGGTTTAGTCATAGTTTCAGAGCCAAAAAGGACTTGAAACATTATCTGGCTTAGAGATTTTCAGACCTGACTGCTCCTTACCCAAATCACATTTAAAATACAGATTTCTGGTCCTCATCCCCTGAGATATTCTAGGAGGGTGTACAAACAGATTTATTAAAGCTTCCTGATAGTTTTGGTACCTGTCAGGGATTGGAAACCAATAATTTGGTCAAGATTCCCTGATTTCCAGATGCATAAACTGAGGCACCAATGGTGAAGTGACACTCAGTTTAAGGTTGGCAGAGCCAGTATCATAGCTGGTGTTCCTGATGTGACATTTTAATGCATCTATATTAAAGCACAGAGGCATACATAGTATTGTCAGCTCCCTATTTGACATATTAAGTGAAATTTATTAGTTATAGGAAACAGTGGGACAGAGAAAACAATCTAATTGAAACCAAAGTCTCAAACTGCCAAAAGAATTCAGTAAAATGGTAGGTTAATGGTTCATAAACTGTCAAGTGGTATATCAATACACATGTAATAAAATATATGCTGGAGAATAAAATTGTCATGTGAAAAAATTTTAAAGTTAGTAAGAGGAAAATAAAAATACTTATTGTTCCTGCATTTTCCATCTCAGTTAGGCATGGTGTACAGATGAACAGGATGATAGATAGTATCTGTAGTTAGTATTGTTCTCTAAGAACTGTGGATAAAACATTGAAGCTGAGGTTCAAGCATTTCTACTTATTTGACCCTTGAGTTTTCTGAATCCTGGTGCTAAGAAAAATAGTTACATGAGATGACTGAAGAAGATTACAATGTTTGTTTTGGCTTTAAAATTTTGTGATGTGCTGTTTTTTTCTGTCAGCAAATCTCTTTACCGTTTTGATTTCTCCTGTTTTCTGATTCTACTTTCAGACTTTTCATCTTTTTTTTTTTATCTCATTTCTTTTTTCTTTTTAGTGCTGGGGATTAAATCCAGGGCCTCACACAAGCCCACTTGGGCAAATGCTCTACCACTGAGCTACATCCCTAGGCCCTTTTATTTAGTTTTTAAATTTTCAGATGGGGTCTTGCTATGTCACCCAGGTTGGTCTCAAAGTTTTGACTCTCCTGACTCATTCTCCCCCAGAGTCAGTGGGATTACAGCAACTATAGAGACTGAGGCAGGAGAATGGCAAGTTCAAGGCCTGCCTTAGCAACTTAGGGAGGCCCTAAGCAACTTAGCAAGACCCTGTCTCAAAATAAAAAAAAAAAAATAGAAAGGACTAGGGTTTACAAAGGACTTAAAATCAGCATACTATAGTGATGCAGCCACATTAATGTTTATAGCAGCTCAACCCACAATAGCTAAACTATAGAACCAACCTTCCTTCAACAGAAAAGAGAATGTGGTATATATACACAATGGAGTATTACTCAGTCTTAAAGAGGAATGAAACTATGGCATTTGCTGGTAAATGGTTGGAGCTAGAGAATATCAGGCTAAGCAAAATAAGCCAATCCCCAAAAACCAAGGGCCAAGTGTTTTCTCTGATATGCAGATGCTAATTCACAAAAAGGGGGATGGGCTAGAGAAGAACAGTTACTTTGGATTGGTAGAGGGCAGTGAAGGGAGAGGAGTGGTATGGGGGTAAGAAGAATAGTAGATTGAATCTGACATTAACCTATGTACCTATATGACTACACAACCGGTGTGATTCTACATCATGTACAACCAGAAGAGTGAGAAATTATACTCAAAAAAAAAAAGAAAGAAAGAAAGAAAGAAAGAAAGAAAAAGAATAGCTGATAGTCAAAAGGAAAACTACAACAAGTAGAAAGTGAATCAATTGTATCCATCAGGAGTTACAGTAGTCCCTCCACTCCTGCCATCAGTGTCTTTGCTTTCTGCAGTTTTAGTTACTTGTAGTCAATTCATGTGGGAAAACATTAATGGAAATTTTCAGAAATAAACAATTCATAAGTTTTAAATTACATACCCTTTTGATTAGCATGATAAAAATCTCACACTGGTTAAAAAAAGGAGGGGGGCTAGGGTTAAAACTTAATGGTAAAACACCGCTGGGTTCATTCCCCAGTACCGAGAGAGAGAGAGAGAAAGAGAGAGAAGACCGATTTATTAAACAACCTTTTAATATGTTGTTCTGCTAAGTATTTGGCATATAAAGATGAAGAATATGATATTCCTGACCTTAAAGAACTCATATTCTAGACGGGGAAAGAGTCAAATAGTAAGCACATCATAGTAAAATATAAGAACTGTGGTAGTGACATATGCAATGTTCCCTATGAGCAATGAGACGGAAAGATTAATTCTTCCGTGGGGACAGAATATACATAAGGATATTGTTGAAGGTTTACAGAGGTGGAAGAGTTTGAGTTGGACATATAGAACTAAGAGGTTTTGGGGCATGCGTTCCAAGTGAAGTATGGAAGACAGTGTGAAGCTGCCATTAAAGCTGGTGTGAGGCCTCCAGTTGGGAATAGTGTGAAGGACTTGGATTAGGGAAAGAAATGTAAAGGAAGACTGGGATAAGATGAAAGAAATATAGTTAAGATTTAGATTTTTGGAAGATTTCTGAAACAGCAATGAAAGGGACAGGATAGAGAAGGAGTCTTTTCAGGAGGGCTTGTGAGTAATGATGGCCATAGATGAGGAGAATCAAAAGTAACACAGTAGGGGCTGGGGATGCATGCATGTAGCTCAATGGTAGAGTGCTTACCTAGCATGCATGGGGTCCTGGGTTTGATCCCAAGCAAAGAAAAACAAAATAGTGACATTATGGATAGAGACCAAAGGGCATGTAAGATAAAATGGTTGAATTTATAGAAGGGGATGACTAGCTACAGCGAATAAGGGAGAATACTTTGAGGTTTCTAGTTTGAGTAGCTATTGAATGTAGTTAGCTACCTTTCCCACCCACCCAACCCCCCCGACATGGCAAACAGGAGATGCATGTTGGTTGCCCATCTGAAATTTCTAGTGAGCTGTTTGAAATATAAATGTATTGCATAAGAGAAAGAAGCAGTGGAAATGGATAACCTTGCTAGGGAGAAGATTAGTGGGACAAGATTCTCCAGGATAAGGCTGAGCTGTACCGACATTTAAGAGTAGATAGATGAAGAATAATCAAGAAAAATATAATCAGAGGGAGAAGAGAGAAAAACAAAACAAAGCAGGAGAATGTTGCTATAGCAGCAAGGGAAAAGTTGTCCAAGCAGGGTAGTTCATGCTGTTGGATGAAAATTTTAAGTGGACCATTGGATTTGCCACTGGAGGGGTTCATTTTGTCAGCATTGTGAGAAGTTTAATGCTGTTATAGCAGCAGAATCTAGACTTTTCTACATTGAGGAATAAAGAACAAATGAAGGCAAGGAAACAGCAAGTATATATTATTCGGGTCAGGTGACAGAAAAAGGTGATAATATGATGACTTCAGAGAATGATTTTTTAGAAGAGTGAGAGATTTTGGCAAGTTTCTTTCTGAAATTAAAAATAGCATGCCTACTAACAACAAAGAAATAAATCTACATGTAGCCTTGTGATTTCCCCCCTCCACCTCCCTTCCTCCCTCCCTCCTTGCTTCCCTTCCTTCTTTGAGATTACTTTATTATTACTTTATTTTAAGCCTTTCTCTTTGGTGAGGGATAATATTAATGCCAGTTTCTGAAGGGTCCTCTACTATGCAAGGCACTGCACCTCCTAATTCCCCTTTGCCACCCTTTTTCACTCCTCTCTGTCCACATTGTTGTCCTTGCTGTCATTAAAATGTGCTAACCTTGCTCCCATTTGAGGGATTGTGAATTTACAATTTCTTCTTCCTAAAATGTTCTTCTACCCTATTTACTCATGGTTCAACTTTAAGACCATTCAGGTCTCTCTACTCAAATATCAATTCATTGCAAAAGCATCCCTGGTCTCCAATCTGCTCCTCCCTCTATCCTCTGGCCTGCTATATTTTCCTTAGACATGACTTATTATATAATCATGTAATGGATCATCATGATTTATATATGAGGGGTGCTCCAAAAGCTCTTCTATGAGATGATGCAAGAGTGTTCAGCGGAGAAATACTTAGATTATGAAAGTTAGCCTGATCAGTGGATTGATCCACTGATATGGATTAACAGGATGGTAACTGTAGGCAGGTAGGTCATGGCTGAAGGAAGTAGGTCACTGGCACATGACTTTGGGATTTATATTTTGTTCCTCATAAGTGGAGCTCTCCTCTGCTTCCTGGTTGCCATGTCCTGAGCTGCTTTCCTCTGCCACGCCCTTCTACCATGATGTTCTGCCTCAACTCAAGCCCAGAGCTTTGGAGTCAGCCAACCATGGACTGAATCTCTGAAACTGTGACCCCAAATAAACTCTCCCTCCTTTAAATTGTTCACATGAGGTATTTTGGTCACTGTGACAAAAAGTTGGCTAAAATAGGCATATTGCTATACCTCATGAAGTATTTGTTGATTTATTGATTGTTAACTTTGCTAAAACTACAAGCAAAGTGTGTGTGTGTGTATGTGTATGTGTGTGTGTGTCTATAAGTACACACACACACACACATACACATACACATACACATACACATATAAGGGAAGAAGGGGGTGGCATTAACATACCAAGCAGTATTTCCAAAGAAATAGTAATGGTCTGATAGTTCAAGAGTTAATGGACATGTTGAATGAAAAGTTTATAAAAGCACTTGCAAAGTTTTGGTTTAACAAACACTTTGAGAAAGATGCCAGGCACTATGGTGAAGCAGGCCAGAGACCACCCCCCCTTAAAAGACCCTTGCCATAATTAAGCTTTTCCTCTTGTCAGATTAGTGGGATGACTTATGGTTTGAAGTTTCCTCTTTCTTGTAAATGCCAGATTTGCACACAAAAGTATAATAGAGTTAGTCTGCAAGCTTGTTGTACAAAAAGATATTACCTCTGTTTTCATGGTAAAAAATTGTGAAACTTGTGTCTGGTCTAGAGGATGGAACTGAAAGCACTTGTAATGTGAACCTCCAACCCCAGGTATAAAGTTCAAAGAATTTCCAAAATCTTTGTTCAGAGAATTTTAGGCAATAGCCCTCTCTGAACTCTACAATCAATAAACCTGCTTCCTGAAAATTCCTCAGGTGTCCAGCCTCTTCTGTCCTACTTCAGTGGAGTGGGGTTAGTGAAATACAGAATCCTTGATATTAAGGATTTTACAATCTACTGAGAAATACATGCTTATATGGCTGTCTTAGACTATGCTGCAAGACTGGGGGTATTGCGTGCTGCAACAGGAAAATGAAGTGCTCTCAAAGCAAAGAGAGAATTGGGTACAAACTAATAGAGGTCCCATGTTCCTTATTAGCTGAAGGAAGGAATCCACAGGAGAAGGGAGAAAGATTTGACATCCATTAAAGAGAGAATCTCTATTTACTGCATATGCCACTTCCTAACAATCAAAAGGATGATTCTCCATCCAAAGGTGCCACTTATTAAATGAAGAGCAAACCTAGAGGATAGTTGTCAGAACTCTTTACAAGGTTTCCTGTAGTTGAATACAGGAGGGGAAAAGTATAGGTTAAGATATTTATCCACGAGGGAAGTAAACTCAGGACATGGCTAACTCTCTTGTGGTAAGAGCTGGTTGGGTGATTTTAACATTGTCAGGCAGTGTCTGTAAAGGAACTCACTTGGGCTGGGAAGCCCTTTGAAGACAGGAAAACTCAAGAAGGAGGTGGATTTGTTTGTTGTTTTATGGTTCCCCCATCCCACCTCACAGTGTGAGAAAAGGATTTCATCTCTGGGCTTTCAAGGTTGTACCTCAGGAAAATATTTTCCTTTGTTCTTTTTATGCCACAGGCACAGATAAAGGCATTTGATAGCCCAAGTCTGGAATAGTGACTCTCCACCACAACACATGGGTTGCTGAGTGAGTCAGTCAGACATGGACTGGCTTATACAGCCCTATCATAGAAAAGAAAACAAGGCTGCTTTAGATATGTAAAACCTGGGAGACACTATTGGCATGCATGAATAGAAAACCCTTGCCGCCCCATAACCTGAAGACAGAAAGTGGGCTGCACTATGAAAATGCGTGTCTGAAGGAAACACTGCTTCCTTTCTTCAGCCTTTGCTTTAGTGAGTTGGAGGAAAGGGTAAGAGTTGAAGGTACAAAATAAAGGGTAGACCCAGGAGTGCTACCTATTGGGAAGCACTTCCCACCTAGAGGGAAGCAGTTGCTTTAAGCATATTCCTCAAAGGAAAAAAAGTCATGGTAGTGAATTTGCAAAAGTTGGAATATCATTTGTAGTACATATTTAGTAATAAGGAGATGGACTAGAGTTATAAAACAGAGGGCTTGACAAGGCTCAGTGTACTGGGATGATCTGGTACAGTCTTTTCTGGTTTTATATGAACATTTGTAGATAGAAAATAAGGAGGTAGAGTAGAAAGTTGGTCCTAAGAGCTGTAGAAAAAGGAAGGAGGAAGAATAAGGGAGTGTGCATTGTATGGAGGTGGGCACAGCCACACATGCAGGAGATCCTTTAGCAGACTGGTTAAAAGTACAGGTGATAACAACTTTTGGGGTTCAGAATGTTCACTTACTAGCTGTAGGTTTTAGGTTTTTAACTCAGGTCTGTAATTCTTCATCTGTAAAGTTGTAAAATGAATAGTATAAGTCCAATGAGGCTTTCAATGATTAAATGAGATAATTCATAAGCATTCATCCCATTATAAATCCTCCATGAATGGGAATCATTATAATGAATAAATATATCAACTACAGTTGAAATTAATATTAGATGGAGATAAGGGCTATTAATTGCCGCAGTCTGGCTGGGCAAAATAACCCTGGGGGTGACAAGCAACTTGTGAAGATTGAAACAGCGGGAGCCACTTTATTGTGGGACAGCAAAGGTATATGTACATAACTGAATACACAGCTTGACTCAATTTAGCATCATCCAGTTACAGCAATCAGTCATTAAGGAATCCTCATTATCTTAATAATTATACACAGCTTAACTTAATTAACATAATCTAGACACAGCAGTCAGTCATTAAGGAATTTCCATCATCTTAATGGCTCGCTGGTGTTACTTCTCAAACAACTCCTCCTGGCAAAGTGCCAGGCGTCATCTTGACATGTCTGTGGCCCTCAACAATTAATGGATTGACATGTTATGAATGGATTTGGTGAGTAAAATTGGAGATATTTATCTTCCTTTTCCTCTTTTCCCCTGGCTGACACCACTGTTAATTCTAATATGATTTTCTATAAATAAAAATCTATTAAGTACCAAACAAAGTTCTATATTTTTAAAAATAAGCTTCTTATTTTAGGGCAATTTTAGATTACAGAAAAGTTCTAGAGATAATAGAGAGTTTCCATATTCCTCCCTACAACCACCACTCATGTTCCCCTATGTTAACATATTTCATTAATGGGCATGTTTGTCACAGTTAATAAACCAATACTGATACATTTCTATTAGCTGAAGTCTATAGTTTACTGGAGTTTTCTTAGTTTTTCCTAATGTTCCTTTTGGTTCCAGGATCTTATTTGGGATACTACATCACATTTCATCATCATGTCTTCTCAGGCTGCTTATGACTCTGATAATTTCTCAAACTCTCCTTGTTTTTAATGACCTAGAAAGTTTTGAAGAGTACTGGTTAGATATTTTCTAAAATGTCCCTTAATTTTTATTTTCCTTGTGTTTTCTCATGAAGAGATGGGACGTTATTGGTTTTGGGGAATAAAGTTGCAGAAATAAAGTGCTATTCACATCATGTCTTATTAAGAAGTAATAATATCAACATAACTTATCACTATTGATGTTAAGATGTTAACATGGATCACCTGGCTGAGGCAGTTTTTAAAGCTTTCCACTATAGTTTGCTCCCATCCCTATTCCATTCTGTACTTTTCTGAAGCACTGTGTACTTCCTTCAAACACTACGTGCTTTGGCAAGCAGTGCCTCCTCTCCCTCATTGTGTTTACCCAGTGGCAGCGGGCTGGACAAGTGACATGTATCCATTTCACGGTGCCCTCAATTCCACACCTGTCCCCATTCAGAAAGGGTTTTTTATGTTAGGCTACGTAAGCAGTGACATCATTGGTATGGCTCCCACCATCAAACCATGCATTTACTGAATTGTTCTATTCCAGTGTACATGTATAGTGGTTTTAGAAATGTTAACCCATGTCCCATGGTAAATAACTTTACCAACCAGACTATTGTACTTATGTATACTTCTTTTTGCTTTTATCTTACATAGTCTATTCAATTATAAAATCATTTAGACTAGAAATGCCCCCTCCCCATTCAGTGCAGTTGTTTTATTCATTTGTAATACAGTGTGCTTGCTGGATCATATAGCTAGATAGACTATGTTAAGCTTTGTAAGAAATTGCCAAACTGTCTTTCAAAGTGGCTATGCCATTTTACATTCCTACCACCAATGAATAACAATGCCTTTTGCTTTGCAACCTATCAGTTATTGATATTGTCACTTTTGGGGGATTTGAGCAGTTCTAATAAGTGTGGAGTCATACCTTCTTGCTGTTCCTTGTATTTCCTTAATGGATAACGTTTGAGCATTTTTCATATATTTAGCTGCCTTCTCTGATGAGCTGTGTATTCAGATATCTTTCTTATTTTTAATTGGATTATTTGCTTTCCTATTACTGAGTGTTAAAATTTATTGATGTATTTTCTATACAGGTTTTTTCATATATTACATTAGCAAAACTATTTATATATCAATTAAGATAAGTCCTTATAATAGGCCTGAGATATTATAATACTTATTTTATATTGAGGAAAATGAATCTCAGAGATAGTAATTTGCCTAAGTCACTCCTCTGAGTCATATCCCCCACAGAACTCTTTACTGAAGTCCTACCTGGTAACACTGCAGAATGTGACTTAATTTAGATAGGATAATTATGGATATAATTTGTTAAGATAAAGTCGTATTGGGGTGGGTAGCCTCTAAATACTATATGACTGGCATTCTTAATAGAAGACTGGCATTCTTAATAGAAGACTTCATGTAAGACAAAGACACATAAGGAGATTGCCCTCTGATAATGAAGGAAAAGATGGGATTATGTGGCTGGGCAAGTAGAAAAGTATAAAGAATTGCCAGTAAAAAATCAGATGCTAGAAAGAGGTAAGGAAATGAGTCCTTTTCAGTTTTGAGAAGGAGCATGGCCCTGCTGACACCTTGATTTTGGACTTCTATCCCCCTGAACTGTGAGATGATAAATTTCTATTGTTTTACATCACCCGATTTGTGGTAATTTGTTATGGTAGCCTTAGATCATTGATATACGGTTATTCAGTTAGAAAGTGACAGAAATAGAATTTGAAAACAGAGTCTATGCCAATCATATCCCATGTCCTTTTCTAAATGAAGTAATTATGGGGCTGAGGTCGTAGCTCAGCGGTAGATTGCTTGCCTAGCATGTGCAAGGTGATGCATTCAATCCTTAGCACCACACAAAAATAAACAAATAAAACAAAGATATTGTGTCCAACTACAAATAAATATATATTTTAAAAATAAAATAAATAAATGAAGAAATTATTGGAGTGTTAGGTTAGATGTCTATAAATGGGATTCTCCTGAAAGTTGAAGTATAGGTAGTGATTGAAAATCACAGGAGTAGATATGACCAGGTTGCAAATAGGGCTGGCTAAATTTGAGAATCTAGGGATTGAAGTTGAGGCATATGTTGTTTAATCTTGTCTAGTTCCATGTTGTCCCTATTTTTCAGTTTTAATGATTTCAATGGTGAAAATCAAGAAGTAAGTAAGTTGCATGGAGTAGGAAGGAGAAAGCAAAAGTTGTTTTTAGCTTCAGGTTGGAGGGAAAAGGGAGAGTAGTTAGGCGTACTATATCATTTTCATAGTGCCCAGGAATTGCTTGGTCTATTATTGAGCTGACAAGGGAAACTTATCTTAATTTAGATAGGATAATTTCTCCCTTAGAGGTTCTTAAAATCACTCCTAAATTATGCAACAAATGCTAAATATATACTAGCCAAAGTAGAAAGTTGATATACTATAAATATAGTATCCAGTTCTGTTTTTCCAGGCTGAAATCTAGGAACACAACAACTAGTACAACTGGAAATATTAAAAAAAGAAATATTGTTTACATTTGATTACAAATGTAATAGGAGTCTCTGCAAAAAATGGCAGAGAAGTAACCACTCTTGAAATGTCAGTGTTCCCTAGTGCTGCGTCTTCATGTGCTCTTTACTGCCCCCCACATACTCCATGGGTGATTTTATAATGTTAGCTACTGTCTAATTCCTCTGGCTTTGATTTCTAATCTGAGTTTCAGATTCTATTTATAACTATAACTGGACAATTCCTAAATCTAACATAGTATCTTTAAAACAAAACTGATTTTCTAAACCTCTTCCTCAATCTTCTCCTAATTCCCTGTCTCAGTGGAGGTTTAAATCCTAGTTTAGGGTTTCTCATATTTTAAAAAACATATTAAATATCTATAATGTCTTTCTCACACCTTTACTTTTTCCAAATATCTATTAGTCATTAAATCCTGTGAAGTATATCTTCAATATATTGTTCAAATATAGCCCTATTTGCTATTTCCGTGTAAGTGTCCTTAATTGGTGCAGTTGAAATCTACAAAGTCCCAGATAAATGAGGCTTCTAAATAGAAGTCCTGAGTTCCATGTTTCCTGCTTTTAGTATATTCTGCACAGTGAAGTCAGGTGATCTTATTAAATCTGACTTCTACATTTAACTTGTATTCCTAAAATTATTCATTGGCTTAATCTTAGACATGATATAGCATGAAAGTTACTTCCAACTGAAGCTCCAATGTGATCTCTCCAACTTCTACTTCCATTCTCTTATAGCTATTCAGGACTTACTGCTATTAGTGAACACACCATTTTTTTGTAACTTTGAGATATTTAGACATATAAAGCTGGAAGAATTTCTGCCTAAAAAGTGTCCTTCTTCCTCCACTTAGAAAATGTTCATGAATTCTTATGAGTTCTTTCTGATATTCTTGTTTGATTGTCAAGTAGAGTTTACTAAGAGCCTACTATGTACAAAGAACCCTGGCAACCAACGCAATATAATGTTCCTATTTTAAATAAGTTTTTAAATACTAAGCATAAATGTAAACATTTCTGGGAAGTAGCTTTTTCAATATTTTATACATAAATGAGACTCGATAAAATTGTTTTTCTTAATGACAGGAAGCCATGTGAGAAGAAGAAATAGTAGAGAAGGAAGAAAGGATTGAAGAAAATGGATAGTGAGATTATACAGCCTGTTACAATTTTCTCTAGCCTAGGAAGAATGCCATCATCCACAAAGGTGTCTATCCTCAAGTGGATGATGACAAGAGAAAAACTTGTCTAGTCAGAGGTAAGTCTAAATATTTCTAAGTCGGGTATTAATAAACTCAGAGATGTTAATATATAAGAGGTAAAAGCAGGTATGGAGTTTCAAGGGAAAGAAGGGTAAAAATATACAAAGTATCAAACTTAGAACTCTTAGAATATAATGCTGTGGTCAAGATTCTCTCTGTATAGAGGGCTTTTAGGCTAAATGTCAACAAGGTTGGGGTGAAGAATCACACAATTTAGAGGGAAATGATAATCTCTGGAAAGATTATGCAATGTCCAGAGGTGCTATGTAGAATCAGGAAGGTATGGATGGCAGGGTCTTTTGTTTTGTTTCATTCAAGGGGAATGGACCTTAGAGGTAATTTAATTCAGCTCTCTCAGTTTGCAGCTAAGGAAACTGAGACTTAGAATGTTATATTTCTTGAGCAGATCTTAGCCCTCCTGCTGTAAGTAAGATAGGGAACTCCTCCAATCTGCTCTACTTTTCCACAGATAAAACTAATACCAGGATATTGCATAGAAAATTATAACAATGACTTACTTTTGTATAGACCTTTGTTTATAAAATTCTGGGCACAACATTATCAGAGAATGCATACTGTTTCTGCCTCTGAGACACTTATTAGTAATGTGTGACCCTATAATTTATTATCCAAACTGGGAAACTTTTGAAAATGAAAAGAGAGACTATTAATAATTATTTGGGAACAATAGGTACACATTGGCAGTGTTCCAGTCACCCCGGGGAATGTAGTCACTTGCTTTTCACCTAATTGCAGAATTACCAAGGCCAAGCTCCAGGTTAGGTTACAGTGTGAAAGTTTGTGAGTTATACTGGGCCAAGAGACTGAGGGCTATTGATTCAATAGGAAGACTAGGTTTGTCTTCTGCCTTCAGGTTATTTATATATGTCCATGCTTCATGTCATTGTGTTCAGACCCATTCATTCAGTAACATAAACCTTTACTGAGAACCAGGCATTCAGTATTGAGAGAGAAAACTGTAAAGGAAAAAGTAAGTCATTGAGGGCAATTTATGTCATGTTATAGGCAAGTTCTAGTAATTTGGCAAGATAGATTGCTGAATAGTTAATCCAGTTTAGCCAAAATGAACAAACAATAAAAAGTACTGTTACTTTGCATTAATTATCGCTACTTCAAAATGCTTTCTTCTGGACTTGAATCTGTTCTTTGGTACTTGTATCCATCCCATCATGAGTGGAAATGCTTCCATTGGCATATGTATAGACACAGAGAAAAGACATTCTGCACTGCTGAAGGATTTAAGTCAGAGTTTCTCAATCAGGGACAGTTTTGTCCCTCAAGGGACATTTGGTCATGTCTGGAGGCATTTTTATTGTCACAAATAGGGAAGGGATATTTCTGGCATCTAATGAGAGGAGACCAGGGATGTGGCTAAACACCCTAAAATAAACAGGATAGATTCCCATAACAAAATAGTATCTAATCCCAAATAGTAACATTTGGGATTGAGAAATCCTGGGTTAGATTAAGATAATATTTTAAACACTTTGTAACACTGCTGTCTTAGTTTGTCATCCACCGAAGCAGATTCTGGGACAAGGACTTGGGTCAAGAAAGCAAGAATAAAGAAATGGAGAGAATGTGACAGAGGAAAAAATAGTCAAGATAAGGGGATCTTAGCCCATTTTGTGTTGATAGAACAATATGTCTGAATTTGGATATTTTATTTATCTCACAGTTTTAGAGACTGAAAGTCCAAGATCAGTCAGCTCCATCTTTTATGTAGCCCCTTCTGACTACATAATAGTATGATAAGAGAAGTGGAAGGGAACCGGTCATATGCAAAAGGGGCATGGATAAGAGCAAGAACCAGGCTCTCTCTTTTTATAACAACTTGCTCCCTCAGGAAGCAACCCAACCTTATCCACTTTTTTTTTTTTTAAATTTATATATGACAGTGGAATGCATTACAATTCTTATTACACATATAGAGCACAATTTTTCATATCTCTGGTTGTATACAAAGTATATTCATACTAATTCGTGTCTTCATAACTGTACTTTTGACTGAGACTGAGAGTGAATTAATCCATTCATAAAGATTGAGCCCCATTACCTAATCACTAAGCCCCACCTCTTAAAGGATTCCTTAACAAAACACTGCCACACTGGAGACAAGCATCCAGCATGAATCTTTGGTGACCAAACTATATTAAAACCATAGCAGATTGTTGTTATAGGTTATAGAGACTAGATTCCATCATGATCTTTTGAGGAACATTCAAGATGCCTCTTTAAATTGTCCTAAGAGGGATAGAAGAGGGTAGCATATACTCACCAATCCCACCCTCTCATCGGCTGAGGGATACTTCCGGGGCTTAAATTTTCTCATATATCCAGATTGTGCTTACAGGTGGGTTGAGTGGGTTATTATATGCTAGAGAAGGTCTTGGGGGCAGAAACAGAAAAGATGCACATATACTCTAATGTGATCCTGTCAGTGTGAACTGAGCCTGAGTTTGCATGGAACTGTCAACCATAGCTGCAGCTGAAATCAGAGGTAAACTTCAGGGATTGACATGGGCCTCCAGAGATAATTGCTGCAGTTGGCTTAGGGAAAGTGCAGTTGTTTTCCATATAATGTGGTTTATAATACTATTGACTATTTTTCCAAAACTGATAGTTCAGTTTATTCTATTATGGTTGTCTTTTTACCATGCATCAGAAAAAAAGCTTTGCTCAGCAAATTGAGATCATAAACAAGATTTCATGGCATACTATTATTTTAAAAAATTGCTTAGGACTTGCAGCAGTTTCTTTGTTAACAAAACATGCTCAGGATAAAACAACAACAACAATAACAACAACAACTTGTTTTCAAAGTATAAATGAAACTCCTCTTGTTCCACAATCTCATTAATAAAACATTAAGAAACAATATTTAAAATATTTAAATATATTTTAATGTTGCTGACCCAGTATACTGAGTTACTCCTTCTCTTTATTCTATTTTACTTCCCTTCTTCCTTGATGGAGAGAACAAAATTAGCAGATGTAGGCTGTGGTAATCAGGAAAATTTGTTGATATTGAGTCTTTGGGGACTGTATTAGAAATTATACACTAGGTTTAAGTTTTGACACAGGCCTATTGCAATAATTTGAATTTTCCACCAGATGTACATAAAGCAAAGAAAAAAAATATGAGCCAAATTTTAATTCCTACATTAATCAGATACATATCCAGAAAGTATCAAAGCTTTCAAGAAAGGGCTCTTTTATTACATGATGCACTTATATTATAGTAAGTAATTCCAGATACAAAGAGGCAATCTTAAAAGGTCTGAGAATAACATAACTTATATTAACTTTTGCTCAAAGAAGCTTCCCAAAGAATAATTTATAATCAGCCTAGAATCAGCATGTCTTGGAATTGTGGAGGGAAAACAGTGCTGTATCCCAGGTCTAATATAAAATATATAGTGGCTGCTAACATTTCCTGAGAGACCTACCAGTCACTCATCTATGAGGCCTCAGATTTATTTCCTGCCCTTTCATTTTCATAGCAAATTGCATTTCCCAGATTCCTTACCAACTGACATTTAAGGAGTTTCAGAAAACAGAGGTACTGGAAGAAGGTTGGAGGTTTAGAGCCAGGGTAAATCCTCCTATCTTTATATATTTCAGGATTGATCGCCAGAAGTGTCTTTGTCTTTTTCATGGTTCCAGCTCTTCTAGAAAGTTCCAGATCCTATACTTGGTTTAAATGACTTCCTCCCTTTGCCTTGAAGTCCTATGGGATGGTAGAGGCTTCCTGTTCTTGTTAATCTATGGTTTTCTCCTCTGCTTAACCTCCAGCACTTCCAACATATTTGAAAATAGTTCCCTAGGGTTTGGTTTCTCTGCCTTTATCCCAATTTTTCTAAGCACTTGACATATTACCACTCTAATTCATATAACAATTCTATGAGGTAAGTGTTATTATTTTCTCCATTTTAGAAATGAAGACCAAAGTAAATAGAGATTAAATAGGTTTTGCAAAGTCCAACAGAAAACAGTGGCCTGTAAACAAGGCAGTCAAGTTTCAGAGCCTTAATTCTCAACTGCTAAATCATACTGTCTCTCATCAAAATCAAGTCATTCACCCTTGACTCCAAATATTTCTAACTGAAGAATTCTTCTCTGAACTCTGAGCTCAGGGTCATTGGTATCCTGCCAAATGTCTCTGGTGATACTGCTATTTTTAGTGGGGCAAGTGGCCAAGGAACTTCTTGTGTTACCCTCTGTGAACTCCAAGATCCATTTTGCCCCCCCCCTTTTTTTGTATTCTCCCCTCTATAGGCCTCCTACCAGGCCTCCTTCACTGGGTTCTCTTGATTCCCTTAGTGCAGTGTATCCAGAGGTGCCTTCTGATCTAATTTTACTCCCTGTCTCATTTCTGACTTGTCAGGTTCATTGGTGCATAAGGACAAATCAGCAATACATTACATAACACATTGATTATTCTAATGATAAATTGAATACTTCCCAGAAAGAGCTCCACCATCACTCCTAGTATTTCCCTATTACAAATACATATTAGCTCTCCACTTAGGATTCTGTGAATTTATCATATTTTTTACATTTTTATTAGTGCATTAAAATTATTCATATTAGTGGAGTTCATTAGGCCACATTGGTACAGCAGTTAACATAATTTGATCAGCCTTATTCCCCAGGACCTTTCCTTTCCCTGTGTTTTTGCCCTTTTAACTTGATAAGTTATAAAATGGTTATTTTATGATTTTCTTGATAAAATCCTAAAATGTTGTGTAACAATGGACAAATTTACATCTTTTCTCCTTTTTTAAATTTAAAGACAATATTATTGTGAAGAAAGATGACTGAATGACAGCAGAATATTATTTTGGAAATAAAGATGCTATGAAACACTTGACAATAGAAAATATGTATTTTGGAATCAGCAATAGGTTATAAATGGGTTTATTTTTAATGGGAGTTACTTAATACAGAAAAAAATTATTGTTTGGGTAGTAGGGAAAAGTGATCTATGAGTAAAATCTTAACCTATGCACATACAGGTTGTGTATTATGTGTCTTACTTTTACCAAAATATGGTTAATTTGCTTTGTAAGCACTATAAAGACCATTAGCCAAATAGTTAAATGGTTTACTAAAGAGCTAATATGAGTTAACCATTAATATGTTTATAACTCAGTAAGTCTCCAGTCTTATTATTTTTGGATCACTTATGAAATTGATCATTTACAAAAATTGTTCAATATCTCTGCATATTGATCCAACACAGTCCCCCCCAAAATACAGTGACTAGTCCATTACGGCTGCTATAACACAATACCATGGACTGGGTGGCTTATAAGCAACAAAAATTGATTTTTTTAATAGTTTGTTATAGTTTAAATATGAGTTGTCCTGAAAGCTCATGGGTGAGATGATGTAAAAAAGTTTAGAGGTGAAATGATTGGTTATGAAAGCCTTAACCTAATCAGTGCATTAATCCACTTGAATGGCTTAACTGGATAGAAAAGTGGGGAGGTAGGGTGTGGCTTGAGGAGGTAGGTCACTGGGGCTATGCTTTTGGGGTTCATAATTTGTCTCTGGTAAACAGAGTTCTGTCTCCCTGCTTCTTGATTGCTATGTCCCAAGATGCTTTCCTCCTCCACACCCTTCCACCATGAAGTTCTGCTTCACCTCAGACCCAGAGAAATGGAGTTGGCTGTCTGTGGACTGAGACCTCTGAAACCATGAGCGTGCAATAAACTTTTCCTCCTCTAAAATTTTTCTTGTCAGTGTCCTTTGGTCACAGTGGTAAAACATCAGACTAAAACATTTGCTTTTCTCAGACAATGAAACAAGACTTTATCTTCTGTGTATTGATTGAAAATTTCCCATTTAAATATCCAACTTCATCATTGGTAGCCATGCCCTGAGCTGTTTCCCTGTACCATGCTCTTCCTCCATAATGTTCTGCCTCACTTTGAACCCAGAACAATGGAATCAGCCATCTATGGATTGTGATCTCTGAAACCATGAGCCAAAAAATCTATTCCTTCTCTAATTGTTCTCATCAGGTCTTTTACTCACAGAAATGAAAAAGCTGACTGAAAGTTATGGAGACTGGGAAGGACAAGATCAAAGTACTAGTGGATCTGGTGTCCGGTGAAAGTTCACTTCCTGGTTCAGAGATAGCAGTCTTTTTTCTGTGTCTTCACACAGTGTAATTGGTGAGATCTTTCTTGGGGCTCTTTTAAAAGGCACTAATTCCATTCATGAGGGCTTTGCCCTTCTGTCCCAATCACCTCCCCAAGCTCTCACCTCCAAATACCCTCATACTGGGAATTAGGTTTCAACACATGGGTTTTTGTTATTGTTGTTGGTTTTACAGGGAGTAGGTCACAAACACTGAGACCATATCATACAGTGTTTGTATTTTTCTTATGATGGGTCATCCAGTGTAATCCAGAGTGGCCAATTAAAGATTATACCTAATAAGAATGGCTTGTCTGTATTTTTCTCTAATTTTAGCCCCATTAATACCAGTGTTCCATCCCTTGCTTTCTTCAACTAGTATGATGGTTGTTGGTCAATTCTTTTCTTTTTTATAATTTTTTAAACCTATTATTATTTTTAACACCAACATGGTCTATGTTCTTTATTTCTTTTATTTATTTATGCTCAGATGAAAAGTTTATTTAATTAGGTATTTATAAATACCTAATTAAATGCACACAAGTAATTTGCCTAAAAGTTCCAGAGTGTTGAAGAATAGTATGTTGTTACTTGTGAAAATGAAATTTTTCATTGGTTGACAGCAAGAAAGCAACAAAAAGGATTTTTTTTTTAATTCAAGAGGCCAGATTATAAAGTTTAGCAGATTTTAGTCATGGATAGAAGCCCTTGGATATTGTGATAGGCATCATATACATATCTCTACAGCTGGGAAGAAGTGACCAACAGTTGTACAGACAAGCTACACTGTCTATGGTGTAAGACTTTAGGACATCTAAAGAGAGTGAAACAATACCCAGGGTAAAAAATTGAAATGTGGAATATGTCTCTGTAGAAGTTATAAATGAGGGATGCCCTAAGTTTGCACAAATATAAATATGCACACATTTTTTAGTCAGCTTTTGTGTTGCTGTGAGCAAAGGACCTGATAAGAAAAAATTTACAGAAGAAAAAGTTGTTGTGAGGCTCACTGTTTCAGAGGTCTCAGTCAATAAATGGCCAAGTTTTTCCCTCAAGGCCTGAGGTGAGTCAGAACATCATGTCAGAAGTATGTGGCACAGAAAAGCAGGTCTGGATGGAACCACCAAGAAGGGAGAAGGGTTGGGGGAGGGAGAAGGAGAGTGTGAAGGAAGAAGAGGAGAGGAGAGATAGCACACCAAGGACAAAATATAAACCCCAAAAGCATGCCCCAATGACACTTCCTCCCACCACACCCTACCTGCCTGCATACAGTAACCACCCAGTTAATCCCTATCAGGGAATTAATGCACTGATTAGGTTAAGTCTCTCATAGCCTAGTCTAAACTTTCTTGCACTGACTCACACATGAGTTTTTGGGGGACATCTAATATCTAAACACAAATACACACATATAAAGTTAGTATTAAAAGGAGACCACATTTCACGCATTACTCTATAATTTCTTTTTCATTTACCATTGAAAGTAATTTCTTAAAATGTAACTCATCTGTTTTTTGACAAGGATTTTAAAACAGTCCTTTTCAAGGAGTAGGGAAGGAGTTGCCTTTTCAACAAATAATATGACAACTGGATATTCATATACAAAACAATGAATTTGTTTCCCTTCCTTGAACCATACACAAGAATTAACTCTAATTCCATCATCAATGTGAATATAAGGGGCTGGGGATGTGGCTCAAGCGGTAGGGCGCTCGCCTGGCATGCGTGCGGCCCGGGTTCGATCCTCTTGTGTCCGCCGATAACTAAAAAAATAAATATTAAAAATTCTCTCTCTCTCTCACTTTCTCTTTAAAAAAATGTGAATATAAGATCTAAAACTATAAAATTCCTTCAAAAAATATGGGATAAAATCTTCATAACTTTGAGTTAAGTAAAACCTCCTTAGGTACAATACCAAAACCACAAGTGATAAAAGAGAAACAGATAACTAAAACTTCATCAAAATTAAAGATCTTTGTGCTTTAGTATTTGTATTTTATTTATATTTCTAAAAGTTAATGTGTGGAATTTATTTTTTTCTGTAATATAAGATAAGAATCCATTAAGATTATGAAAAGTTAAGTCACAGGATGGGAGAAAATATTCCCATGATGAGTTCCTTATCAGATACATGATAAGGAACTTGTATCTGGAATATGTAAGAATGCTTACAACTCAATAATAAAATGTCAAATAGCCTAATTGAGAGTGGGCAGAGGATACAAATAAGCATTGTTTTAAAGAAGAAAAGAAGCTCAACATCCTTAATGTTAAGGAACTGCATATCAAAATCACAATGACATCCACTTCACCTCCACTAGGTTGGCTATAATCAAAATCATATAGATAATAGCTACTGTTTGTAAGGATGTGGAGAAATTAGAATCTTCAGAAATTAGTAACTTTATAAAATGTTGTAGTTTGTTTGTAACATGGTTGGCATAAACATTGAGTTACCATCTGTTTTAGTCAACCTTTTTGTTGCTGTGACCCAAACACCTGACAAGAAAAATTTTAGAGGAGGAAAAGTTAATTTGGTCTCCTAGTTTCAGAGATCTTGGTCCACAGATGGCTGACTCTA
Source organism: Marmota marmota marmota (assembly GCF_001458135.2). Classification (NCBI taxonomy): domain Eukaryota; kingdom Metazoa; phylum Chordata; class Mammalia; order Rodentia; family Sciuridae; genus Marmota; species Marmota marmota. The sequence goes on from NW_025999961.1 coordinate 5,630,519, forward strand.
TAGCTCTGGACCCAGGTGAGGCAGGACATCATGGCAGAAGGGTGGGACAGAGGAAAGATATTTAGAACATTACAATCAGGAAGCAGAGAGAAAACATTGCTCAACAAGGACAAATAAATATATACCCAGGGTAAAAAATTGAAATGTGGAATAGCCAGGGTAAAAAACCGAAATGTAGAATATGTCACACAATATATTGCTCAACAAGGACAAATAAATAAAGATATACTTTCAATGACTCACCTCCTCCAGCCACAGCCTACATGCCTACAGGTTCACTCAGGTAACACCTCTCAGGGGATTAATGGCACTGATTAGGTTAAGGCTCCTGTAACCCAATGACTTTACTTCTGAACTTTCTTGTATCGTCTTTTGGGGATACCTCATAAATAAACCAAAACACTTTATGATCTAACACTTCTACTTCTAAATTATATCCAAGGGAAATTAAAATGTGTATTCACACAACAACTTGTTTGTGAATGTTCATAATAAGTTTAGTCTTTATAGCCATAACATGGAAACCACACAAATGTCTATCAACTGATAAATGAATAAATGAAATAAGACATAACCATTTGGCAATAGAAAAGGAAAGAAATACTGATACATACTACATCCTGGAAAACTTTTTGCTAAGTGAAGGAAGACAGTCACAAAAGACTGCATATTAAATGGTTTCACTTGTATGTAAATTCGGTATAAGCAAATTTATAGAGAATAAAAGTAGGTAGTTTCCAAGGACTGAGAGACTTACACAGGAATGGGGAGTAACTGCTAATGGGCATGGAGTTTCTTTTTAAGGAAATGAAAATGTTCCAAACTTGATTGTGATGATGATTGTACAGTTCAGTGAATATACTAAAAACACTAAATTATACTTTAAAATGTGAACTTTATGACACATAAATGATATCTGGAATTTTAAAATCTGTAACTTAATCATATTTGTCAAGTTCTCTTTGCTATATAAGGTGAGATACTCATAGGTTACAGAGATTATGGTATAAACATATTTGTAGGTGCCATCAGGCTATCACATTTGGATGGTATGGAAGTAACTGAAGCTGAGTATAATTCCTGGCTCAGCCTTTCTGTCTTCCTAGTAGCAACGAAACTCTAGAATATAAATCTATAAATGAAGACCATCGGGATGATATACTTCTTTGCAGATAACAGTTTGGAAAGATGAGGCCCCAAGACATCCTGCTTCTTTTATTTCCCAACCACCCAGATGCAATGTTACCACAGGAGGCCCTCTGTGTTAGTCATATCTTTAGTATGTTGTCTTTTGTCCTTGGAATTACTAACTTCCTTCTTCATATGTTCCTTCCTTCTTATGTTGTTTAGAAAGGTCTTCCCCACTGCAAGCCTAGAACTATACCCCTAAGTTTTCCTCCATTTTTGTATTTTATTTATATTTCTAAAAGTTAATGCGAGGAATTTATTTTTTTCTGTAATGTAAGATAGGATATACATTTGTTTTATTTAATTAGAAAGCTGTTGATACCAGCACATTTTTGGTATAAGCCATATTTTTCTTCTCTGAATTCAAGTCCTTAGTCGTACATCAAATTTCCACTCATGCCTCTATTTCTGGACTGTGTTCTGATGATAGCTTTTATTTTCAGGAATAAGAACCTAATGAAGAAAAAAATGCATAAATAAAATCTATTATAGACTTACATTGACACAACCCGAAAGTAAACAGTCTGAGCCATTTTATTTTCCCCACTTTCACATTCCAATTTACTTAGGTACTATGGTTTGGACCTGGAATGCCCTGACAGGCTAGGTAGTAAAGTCTTGGTCTATAGCCCATGGTGCTAGGGGTAAATGGTGGAACCTTTAAGAGATGAGATATAGTTAGAAAAAGTTATTACAGGGAGTATTGGAACCCAAGCCCCTTGCTCTCTCCTTTTGCTTACCAGCTGCCATGAGGTGAATAGGCCTCTTCCACATCTGCACCTTGATTTTCTGCCTTGCCACAGGCAAGGGCAATAGGGCCAAGTTAATAAGGACTGAAACTTCCTGAACTGTGAACCAACATAAAACTTTCCTCCTTGTAAATTGATTATCTCAGGTATTTTGTCACTGTGGTGGAAAGCTGACTAACACCATAAGCCCTGTGCGTATAGTCCAGTCATACAAATGCCAGCAAGATAGTTTGTGCATGTTTTTGAGCCAGCAGTTGGTGTAAACATCATCTGGGATGAACAAATTGAAAGGCATTAATAAGTTTCTCTGCATGAATATCATCTTTACTGACAAGTATCCAGTCTGAGAAAACAACCATTAGTTACTCTTGTGACAAGGTTACCGTGAATGGAAGTTGACTCTCTTACATGATGAGGTGAACACAAAAACCTTGGCATTCACTACCCTGTTAGACTTGAAAACACAGATTTGGGGGTATTGTGGAGTTAAAAAGAATTCTATTCAATTTACTTTCTTAGCATCATTAAATATTGAGAAAAGAAAAGTTTCCAAAGTCTTGATCTTTTCTTACTGGAAGAAAATGGGTCTCTCAGGAACATGGGCATTTTTTTCTCCTTAACCCCTTACATTTAAAGGGTATTCAGCAATGTGCTTGGTTACACAATGATCCCCGAACATACTCTGCCTTGCTTTCTGTGGTGCCATGTGTTACAAACATGGTAAAATAAAATAACCAAGTTTTATTTAAAAGGAACATATCTTGAACAAACTAATTACTATAAAAATTTTCTTTCTGAGGTTACTTAGTTCCTTGGAATTCTTAATAGTGTCTGTGAAGGGGTTGTTCTTTATTTACTAATTACTGATTATTTAGCATAGGATTGCAAAAGATTTTTTTCTCTTCATCACATTTTCTTAGAGTTGGTTCAAGAGGTCTGTTTTGTGTAGGTGTCTTTCAATGATAACTTTGTTTTGTTTTTGTTCTCACTATATAACTGAAGCTGCATGAGCTTTTTCCTTATTCTGGACCCTTTTCCAGGGTCGGAGGAAAGTTACATTTGAAAAATAAGATTGAGGCATGCACATAAGTATAAGTCAACATTTGTCTATGTTTATCTAATTATTAAAGCACCAATTACAAATATACTTATTAAAATATTGCTTAAAATAAGCATTAAGTGTGTCTGTATGCTTAAACAGGTTATGCTGTACTGAGGAAACTTTTTCTCAGCAGTTTTTAGATGCATTATCTCCCACTGATGAAAGATGTGGACCATGGGAAAGAACAACAAAAGTACAGTAGAGTTTGATTTCCAGCTCAATTCTGTTGATAATTTCAACCATCTTGAAATTTGTATTTAGTTAATCAGGTGCCCAGCTCCGATGCACTTATGGATAGTAGAGATGAGCTGACTGATGGGACTTCTTCAATCTGGGGATTTCTTCCTGAGAAATTGGGGTAATATGTTGAATTCGAACAAGAAATAAGATAAGGCCTGTTACTGAGACTCTATTTAGAGAAATAAAGACATTTGAAGACAGTCTATTAATCAACATTTTATCATCATGACATAATACCCAAGATAATTGGCTTACAAGAAGTAAAGGTTTATTTCACATTCAATTTTTGATGTTTCAAACCATAGTCACTTGGCCCCAATGTTTTCAGGCCTGTGGCAAGGCAGAACATTCTGGTGGGGAACATGTGGCAAGGACATTCCCTCAATAATCTAATGTTTTCAACTAAGACATACCCCTTAAAACTTCCACCTTCTCCCAGTAGCACTATGGGCTGGGGACCAAGCCTTTAACACACGGGCCTTTGAAGAACATTTCAGGTCAAAACTTTTGCAACTAGTTATTAAATACTTAATATAGGTCAAAGTCTACAGAATAATTATGCAGTTGTTCCTCAGAGTTGCTCTGCTTATATCCATATGGAACATAGAAAAACAATATACAAACAAAATATTTAATTTCAGTCAGCTTATAAAGGCAGCTTGACATTTTTTCCAAGTTGTGCATGATTCTTAATCTTAGAAAACTCTTTCCCTTGGTTGTAAACATAATTTCCCACCTTATTATAGTTTGTTTTGTAAAATAGCCAAATGATTTTTAATTTTCCCAATGCTCACACATGTACCCTATTCATGGGGTTATTTTATGAATATTCTAAACTTATTAAAATGTTTTTGCAGGAACTTATTTATTCCATATAATGACCATTCCTAATGTGAAAAATCTCAAATTCTTGCCACAAAAAATCAAATTTTATTTTTTATATTATTTTTTCAAGTGCTTTCACAGGTTTATTTTCTATTGCAATAACTCATCAACCATCTGTTATATTCATGGAAAAAAATGATTCTGTATTCAGTTCTATTTGATCAGTGAATTCTGTGAACACTAAAACTTGCTATTTTAACTGCAACCAGGAAAATGAGTACTATTTTGCAAATTATTTTGTAAGGTTAGAACTATTGATATTTTAACACCAACCATACAAGCGTAATACTTTTGACTATTTTATTGATTTATGATTATACACAGATGACATAAACACAAGCATAAAAGTTAGGTGATTGATTGACATTTTTGTATTGAATAAAAAAGATTTTCTGTCCACTCTTATACAGTTTATTTTTCATAAAAGTAAAATTATGACATTAATGCATTCTTATCACTTAGGATTTTAAATTTGCTATAAGAACTGTACAGACTCACAGTTAGACATTTTATATTTACATTTTAACATTTAGGTAAAGAGAAAATATAAACAAAATAAATTTATTATATTCCCCAAATATCTTTGCATTAAAAGTGCAATTCTTCTGAATTACTTTTAAACTCAAAACTGTCAATATCTATTTTCCTATATATATCATGTTTTTGGTAATTAAGAACTTTAATACTATACATTGCTTAAAATGGTATTCCAATATCACCTTTTATATTTTTTTTCCAAGTCACTGACATAATGCAGTCTTCCAGTTTTGAAGTTGGAATTTTCTAGTCTTCCAGAAGATTTCAGTAAAAAGTCTTTAGGCAACCAGTCCTCATATTTCTTCCCAAAATTATGTTTATATGGTTGTAGAAATAAAGATCAAGTCATTGCAATTGTCTGGTCACATCCAGGAGTATAAATCTACTTCACCTTTGCAGTGTCTACAAACTTTACTGCTGACAGAGATTATAAGGTGCCACTTATTATAAGACAGATCCTGATTTCAGAAATATTAAAATATGGGGAAATGTGTGTTTTTTAGATTCAATGCTTATGCAAGTATCAGCTTAATTTCAAAACAACATCTGCATTTCAGAGCTTAATCTTGTGATTTATTAAGGTCCATGGAACAGATGCTCACTGGGAACTGGTGACCTGTGAAAAATAAAGGGAAGCAGTTCTAGGGATTTGGAGATAATTTAGGAGTAAATATTTTTGGGTTTTTTTAGTAAACAAATTTTACTTTATTAAGCTCCATATAAAACATAAATTTTGGTTCTGATATTTTAATCTCTAATTGCTGCATATTATTATGTTAATTCTGATTTTAATAGTCTGGCATGATTTAACAGTGTAATTGGATATAATATTAGGGTTTACCATTGTGTTTCAAAGCTTGAGAAAAAAAGGCAGACATTCAGCAGATGTTAAATTTCTTCAGCAAACTTAATTTCTTATTTTGAAACCATGTCTTGACTTGTCCACAACATCTTAATTCTTTTTACATCTTTTTGAATTGGCAATCAAATATCACTTGGGTCAGACTTGGCTTCAACTGCCTTTTTGAAGGCAGTCACAGTATATTATATCTTGGATATAGCTCTTTTAAAAGTTACTGTCTGTCTCTTTGGTTGCTCACTTTTTATTCATATTGGTTCTTTTTTTTTTTTTTTCCAACTGATTTATATCAGATTTATTAAATAAAAGTATAACAGAGGCCTAAATGAGGACCAGAAATATACAAAATAAACAGTTGTGTGCTGTAGCACTTTAAAGAAATAACAAAACTGCTTGTATTTCTAAGTTAATATATTAGTTGGATTAATAAATGCTTCTGGCCATATTTCTTCTGAAGAATATAAACTGCTATTTCTCTTTGGAGGAAAACAAACAAAGAACCGTTCTTAATCTTATCTGCTCTTTGATTCTATATGTCTTTCAGAGATATTTCAAGTGTTCTTCAAATGCAACATCACTATCACTGGCTCTTAGAATCTGTCTCTTTAGGCTGGCTTTTAAATAAGTATCCTCTTTAGAGATACTTTTAGATTTTTTCCCTTTCTTCTATCCCTTACCATTTAGTTCTTGCTTATATGAAACTAAGATTTGTGTATCATTGGGGTAACATTCTGATCATGAGGAACTAGCGTTTGGGACTAGTAACTATAAAATTAGAGCAGAAATCAAATAACTGGAATTTCTGAACATTACTTATTGGTGTCTTTAAGATAATGTGCCATGCCACTCCTTATGAATGAAAAAAAAACCCCAGCAAATCTTGTTTTATTTTTTTTTTATTCTAGATGTTCCAACAATGTCCAAAATCTCAGTGGCTTAACACAAGGAAGTTTCATTTCCTGCTTATATGCATTATTACTATTTGCTGGTGCTTGTGCTACACCATTCAGAAGCCATGGTCTTTCCATCTTGTGGCTGCATCTCTCATTTCTTGGATCTCAGCCATTCAGGAAATAATCACATGAGGTATAGAAGTGTGCATTTCTTTTCATTCACATTCTGTTGATCTTAACTCATTCACGTGGTTGTGCCTAATTGTAGAGGAGACTGGAAAAGGTATTCTAGCTGTGTAACCAAGAATAAGAAAAGAGTATGTATAATTGTGAGAATCAGCTGTCTCAGAGTAAATAAAATTTTAGTAGGCTACTTAGCAATATCCCAAATGTGTTGAAGTATCTAAGCAAAATATGTCATTTATATGTGCATATGAATAAACATGAATTCAATATCTTGTTCATTAAACTCTCACTTGTAGTCTGAGGTAATTTTTTGAATTAGATTGATAACCTTGTTCTCAGTTGAAATGAAGATTAACATGAAATATTTTGAAAGGATTTTATATAGTAAGTGCATCTCACTTTAAGAGAATACATGATTTTGTTCAATATGTAGATCCACGTCTAAAGATTCTTTAAGGGGAAAGTAATTTAGCAATAGATTTACAACTAGCAACTTTAAGAAAAGTGATTTTTACAAATAAAAGAGAAAGCAGAAAACTCAAAACATTTAATATAGTAAAAATATTTTTAGAAATTGTCAATCTGTGAACAGCTATTTATTAAAATCATTCTACACTCTCTAGAGTGACTGATTTTTGGCTCTAGTTTTGAGTACCCTTGTATCAACGAACCAAGAGTGAAAGCCAATGGCAGATATTGTCCCCAAGAAGAGGTCCTGTCATATATCAGGACAGACCTGATTTTCTCAGCCATTAGTTCAAGGGTTAAACAATTTATTTTTAATATTAAGACAAGCTTTTGGCCTATGCTGCACTCTTAATTCTTTGGAATTAGGAATTTTCTCTGTTCATCTGTTTCAATTTATTTATTTTTTTCACATTATTCTTGCTTTCAACTGATAGGATGGAGGTGAAATAGTAGGAAATAAATAGGCATATCATTTGTTTTTAAGGAAAAAAAACTGGATGATTCCTCTAAATAAATGACTATTTTTTCCCCTTTCCTTTTCCTCCCTTTTTGGTGTTTGCTATCTAGATAAGGTCAACTTCCCAAGTGAACAGATTTCATATATTAGGGTTGATTGCTTGATTTAAAGAAAAGAGGCAAATACTCTTTATCCTAGGTCCAAGAATCTTCTCTCTGACATGGTATCCACTGATTCAAGGCAAAACAAAAAGCTTTGGAATCCTCAGGGTGTCTATTTCATTAGTTTGTAAAAAAAAAAAAAAATAGATCTATTTTATTAGTTTGTAAAAAAAAAAAAAATAGAATGATCCTCAGTTCTTGAACAATGGTAAATACTCAGAGAAGCTCCTGAAACATTTATTCCCAGGCTATAATAATTCTTTACTGAATAGTAATAGAAAGCCTTTTCCAAAGAAGTCAAGAATAGAAAAGAATATGTTGTTCAAAAGTATAAAATTTGTACTTAGACTCCAATCACCAGTACTTCTTTTCTTAGATTTCTTAGATGATATTATATACAAATATATAAATATATTAATCTAAATATATGATTATATGTTAATTTTTTCACATATATATACAAAGAGAGAGAATATAAGGAATTAGTTTATTATAATCATAGAGGCTGGCAAGTTCCAGGATCTACAGGGTGAGTTGCTGAGCTGGGGATCCAGGAGAGTTGATAGTATAGCTCTAGTCTAAGCACGAAGGTCTGAATACCTGAAAAACAAATTATATAATTTCAGTACAAGGGCCAGCATCCTCAAAATCTAGGAGGTTTCAGTTCAAGTATGAAAGCAGGAAAAAATTCATGTTTCCCTTTGAAAGTAGTTAGGTAGAAAGAGTCTACTATTAATTAAGAAAGAGTCCACCTTTTAATCTCTCCAGGCCTTTAACTGATCTAGTGAGGCCTACCACATTAGGGAGGGAAATCTGCTTTACTCGGTTCACTGATTTAAATGTTAATCACATAAAAAAAAAATCTCACAGAAGCATACAGAATAATATTTGACCAATATTTGGGCATCCTGTGGCCCAGTCTAATTGATACATATAATTAACCATCAAAGCTGTTTGATCAGCTTTCCATTACTATGACAAAACACCTGAAAATTCACCTTAAAGAAAGAAAGATTAATTTTAGCTCACGATTTCAGTTCGTGTACATTTGATCTCATGTCCATATGACTGTGGTAGACAGAACATTATGATGGGGAGCACATGGCAGAATAGAGCTTCTCACTTCATGGCACTCAGGAAGCAGAAAGAGAGAGAGAGAGAGGGAGAGAGAGAGAGAGAAGAGAGAAGAAAGTTCTGGAGACAAGATACAGCCTTCAAAGTCCTGCCCACTGTCAAAACTAGGCCCTTTCTCCCAGATTTCCACCACCTCCCAATCATGCCATCAGTTGGAGACCAAGCTTTCAACACCTAAGTTTTGACATTTAAGATCTAAGTCATGACATGAGCTATTATTTAAAGTTACTATCTCCTTTAGTAGTTCTATGTAAAAGAGAATTGCCTTTTGTGTTTCATTTTCTGGTTTTTAATTTTTGTTGGTTTGGGTTTGGCTTTGGTTTTTTATTTGTTTGTTTTGCTTATTTTTTTATGTCTGCTAAGTCTCTTAGTTGTATTACTATATTTTTTAAAATACTTAAAGTTTTATAAACCTTAAGGTTATTGGTATGTGCTTAAGTGGCACCAATACTGTTAATGCAGTGAAATCCATCTAAGTCCGTGCTAGAGGGCACAGCCAGCCCATCTGTTAAGCTTTCCATGTTTCCTGGGATCCAAGAAGATAAGAAAATCCCTCCAGAACATCTACTTAGGCTAGGGCAATTTCTCTGATATCCAAGATATACTGTCTTTGCGTACTCTGTGACTCATTAAAAACATTCATAAACATGAAAGCACTAAACTCTTTTCTTCTTAATAAACAGTTGATAAATTTCACTTTGATCAGAAAAACTTGATAACAAGTCACGTATACATGTGGTTAGGAATGGTGGTCACAACTATACAACATTCTATTCCCTTTTTTCTTTTTTCTTTTTTACTATCTACTCAACAAGTCAAACAAGAAATTGAACATATATATTCCCATTGTTTTTGTTTTTCTGGAGAATGCTGACTAATAGAAATGCAGGAAAAGACCTACAATGCATAAGTTTTGGATTATAAAATTGGATAAATGAATTGAAGGAGAAAAGGTGACTATTGAGAACTTAGAGTCAGGATGAAACATAAAAGTTAATAATAATGAAATTAACATTTAAATTATTTGATTAATATCAATATTAAGAAAATTAATAAACTTTCCTATTGTGAGCAAATAATAATACAATAACTAGAAAAGGAAACATTTTGGCATATATCAGAATTTGCTTCATAAAAAAGTTGATATTTTAGTACATTAAAAAGAGGATACTTTTAAAATGAATAGTGAATACACAATTTCCTTCTTGAAAAAATAATTTTTAACTCTACCTCAAACATTCATATATAAAAATAAATGCCACGGTTCCACTTCCAGCATCATGGTGTGAAGAGCTCCACGGATGTGCTCACTGTAGAAACTTGTAAAAAATATTTTTAAAAAGAAGCATATAAAGTCTCTGGACACAGCTTTAAGGACTTACAGAAATTGAAGAAACATTTATTCAAGAAAATCTAGTAAAACAGTAAAATCTGTGAGTTTGTGATATTTGGACAAAGACCCAGGCCCTCCCCTAGCTCTACCAGCTTAGCAAGACAGCAACTATATCCAGACTAGTACAGTTTCTCTGAAGGAGTGGAATGCCATCATTTCCTATTCCTCTTTTCTCATACCTATCACTTAGGCCAAATTCTGGGTGAATATACCTGAGGGCTGCAAGTTCTCTTCTTCCTTGGACAGAGGTTCTGCCCAGGGCATTGTTCTGGTGAGAACACAGAAGCCCTCAAGGTCCTTGCTTCTCTTCTCATGATCTGGAAATTTCACAAAGGAAGCAAGCAGAGTAGACCTTTGAAATGCTGTCCTCCTTCAACTGAGCACTCAATTCTCAAGACAGAGTTTTACTCAGAAAAAAAAAATCATCCTTGCCCCTATTCCTAGCATCAGAATCAGGGATCAGAGATTTTTCTCAGAGGAGAGGGGATAAAGTAGATAGAAAATAAGGCTCCAGATCATACTCAAATGAACTGACTTCATTTGCAAGAGAAGGTAGAAAAATTTAAGCTTAAGACCACTCTTATGTTGTAGTAAAAGATAACTGGGAGGAGATTGATGGGTTCTCTGGAGATACATTGGATAAACTGTAGGATGGCTAGGTTGATGGTGAAAATCAAGGAAAGAGATACTTGAGAAGAGCCTTTCTGGGGTCAGAACAAATCTCAAATACTGAACTCAGCAACTGTTCCTTGAAGGGAGCCTGAATTTGACAGAGTTAGCCTGTGAAGCAACCTACATTGTTGAAAAAAACAGCATTCACTTATCAATTAGTGGAGCTTAACAGCTGAATATGGTCTGGGAAAGGGAGAAAGAAAGCCATGCTTTAACCACTGTCCCCAGGATGATTATGAGAACAACATCCAAAGAACAACATCAAAGGCTTCACTTGTGTGGGAGTGGATAGACTTAGCTAAAATAATTTAGCTAGTCTCTAAACAAGTAAACAAAGAACAATAACAAGCCACAAAGAGAGAACCAATATCAGAGTTGCTGCAGCATATTATCAAAATGTCCAGTTTCCAACCAAAACTTGACACACGCAATGAAACCTGTATTACCCATATAGCTAGAAACACTGCAGGCTACAGAAATTGTCAGTGAGAGCAACCAGATGCCAAATTAAACAGACAAAACTTCTAAGTATCCGTTATAAATATGTTCAGAAAACTAAAGGAAGCTATGTTTAAGAAATATAGAAATATAATGACAATATCACATGAAATAGAGACTATCAATATAGCAAATAGATACTTTTAATGAAAAATGCAATTGTAAACTCCAGAGTTGAGAAGTACAATATTTGGGATGAAATATTTATTGGAAGGATTCAGCAGTAGATTTGAGATGTAAGAAGAAAGAATTCATTAACTGAAAGATAGAACAATGCAGATAATGAAATCTGAAGAACAGAAAGAAAAAAAAAAAAGAGGAATTAGACCAGAAAAAGTAGGCCCAAATATTCATCACATCAGATTAGTCCCCAACTCCAAAAGTGCAAGAAATAAAATCAAGAATCAATAAATGGGATGGATTTGAACTAAAAAGCTTCATCTCAACAACAAGAAATTTGTAATGTTTTGAACAACCCACAATAAAAAATTTAAAAAAAAAAAAAAAAAAAAAAACCAAAACACATTTACAAATAANAAAAAAAAAAAAAAAAAAAAAAAAAAAAAAAAAAGAAATAATCAATGAGTTGAAGAGAGAACTTACATTTTGTAAGCAAATTTTTGCCATACACACATCACAGAACTAACCTCCAGGATATATAAAGACCTCAAAAGACTTAAAACCAAAAAAACAAACAGCCCAATCAATAAATGGGATAGGAAATGAGCAGACACTTCTCAGATGAAGAAATACAATTGATCAACAAATATATGAAAAAAATGTTTAACAGCTCTAGTAATTAGAGAAATGCAAATCAAAACTTCTCTAAGATTTCATCTCACTCCTGTCAGAATGGCTGTTATCAAGAATACAAACTACAATAACTGTTGGTGAGGAGGTGGAGGAAAAGGCACACTCATAAATTGCTGGTGGGACTGCAAATTGGTGCAACCAATCTGGAAAGCAGTATGGAAATTCCTTAGAAAACTTGGAGTGGATCTACCATTTGACCCAACTATCCCACTCCTCAGTTGATACCCAAAGGACTTCAAATCAGTATACTATAGTAACGCAGCCACATCAATGTTGATAGCAGCTCAATTCACAATAGTTAAACTGTAGAAGCAACCTAGATGCCCTTCAATACATGAATGAATAAAGGAACTGTTGTGTATATACACAGTGGAATATTATTCAGCATTAAAAGAGAATAAAATTATGGCATGTTCAGGTAAATGGATAGAGTTGGAGAATATCATGCTAAGCAAAGTAAGCCAATCCGAAAAAAATCCAAAGGCCTAATGTTCTCTCTGATAAGTGGACGCTGATCCATAATGGGGAGGGGGGCATGGGAAAAATGGAGGAACTGTGATTGGGCAAACATGGACAGGAGGAATCATGGGAGCTGGAAAGATGTTGGAATGAGATGGACATCATTACCCTAGGTACATGTGTGACTGCACATGGGGTGCTATGCTACATTGTATACAACCAGAGAAATGAAAAGTTGTGCTGCAATTGTTTACACTAAATCAAAATGCATTCTGCTGTCATATATACCTAATTAGAATAAATAATTTTAAAAAAATGAATAAATAATTTCAAAGAAAAGAATGAAGAAAAAAAACAAAGCCTCAGGAAAACAAGAATATAATTAAGTGTACCACTATATGGATAATGAAGGTACTAGAAAGGGAGGGGGAAAAGAGAGAAACAGAAAAAAAAATTCTGAAAAAAATGATGTCCATCAGTTTTGAAAAAACATTACTCTTAAATCTAGCAAGCTCAACAAATTCCAAATACAAAAATGTGAAAAGATCCACAAATAGACACATTATGGTAAATATACTGACAGCCAAAGAGAAGATAAAATCTTGAAAATAGAGAAAAATGACTCATTATTCACAATGGCACCCCAATAAAATTAGCAGCTCACTTCTCATCAGAAACAATTATTGCCCAGAAGACAATAGGATAACATTTTCAAAGCACTGAAAAATAATCTGTCAACCAAGAATCCTATACAAAAGAAAGCTGTCTTTTAAAAGTAAAGGCAAAATAAAGACATTCCTGGATGAACAAATGTGTTGCTAGCAAACCACTCTTACAAGAAATATTGAATGAAGTTCTTCAGGCTGAAAGCAAATGCCCCAGAGAGCAATTTGAGTTCACAAAAAAATTAAATAAAGAACATCAGTCAAATTAATTATGTAATTATAGATGACAATATAAATTAACATTTCTTCTCTGTTTTTCTTTTAACTGGCATGAAAATGATTGTTAAAACATGTATATAATACATAAATAGGTTGAATTGTAACACATGGGAATATATCTGCCAATAATAGCACAAAAGACATGGATGGGAGCAAAGCCATATTGAACCAAGGAGATGACCCCAGATGATAATTTGAATCCACAAGAATAAAAAGAATCAGAAGTAAAAATAAGAAGACTATACCAAAATAAATAAATAAATAAATAAACATATATTTTTCTCTTATTTCTTAGATTCTTTAAAAGATAAAGTTATATAAAATAGTAATTATAACAATTTGTGGTTGGATTTGTAAATTTATAGATGTAATGGGTATAACAATAACATCACAAAAGGGAAAGGGACTACAAGTAATGTTTCTATATGTCACTGGAATTAACTTAGTATAAATCTGAAGTTATTTCTGATGAGTTGACATGTATTCTAGTAAGCCTTGGAGCAAGAACTAAGGAAATAACTAAAAATATAGCAAAAAAATTAAAGAAACTGAATTTCTACATTAGAAAATACCCACTGAATGCAAATGAAAAAAGCAAAAGAAGTAGAAGGATAAAAAATACATGAAACATAGAAAACAGAAAGCAAAGTGGCAGATTTGAATAAAAATCTATGCATTATTACATTAAATGTGATGGGTTAAAGATCCTCATCAAATGATAGAAATTTTCACACTGGATAAAAACAAGATCTTACACTATGCTCTCTATTTAGTGTCACTTTATATTCAAAGAAAGAAAAAGATTGACAATAAAAGAATGAAAACATATCATGTATGTAAAATTATAAAACAATTGGAGGCTACACTAATAGCAGACAAAACAAACCCTTTTAAAGCATAAAATGTTACCAGAAATAAAGGGCCTTTTATAATAAAAAGATCCATCCATCAGAAAGATATGGCAATTATACACATATTTGCACTTAATAATATAAAACTAAAATACATAAAACAAAAACTGTCAGAAATGAAATAAGAATAGGCCATTCAAAGTTAACGATTTCAATTTTTACATTTAATAATGGATATAACAATTAAGGATAACTTCAAAAAGGAGCTAGAAGACTTGAACAGCATGTAACATGTGTTGTCTTGAACAACACTAGATTTAGCACACCTCTATAAATGTACTCAACAATAAGTAGAATATTAATTCTTCTGAAATGTTTATGGAATATTATATAGGATACACCACATTATAAACCACAAAATAAACCTCATGTATTTAAAGATAGAAATATTATGAAATATTTTTGCTATAACAAAATGAAATTAGATAAAAAAATACACAAAATTTGAGAAGCTCATAAATATGTAGAAATCAAACAACACACTACTAAATAACCAAAAAAGAGACCAAAAAAATTAAAATGTGACATGAATTAAATGAAACAAAACAACAAATATGTGATTCAGTGAAAGCCATAATAAAAGGATCTATGCTATAAATGACTATATTAAAATAGAGCCTAGACTTTTAAATTAAGACACTAGGGAAAGAAGAACCAACTAAACCTAAAGCAATTGGAAGCAAGGAAATAATAAATATTAGGGAGGAAATTAATAAAGTACAGAATTTAAAAAAAAACAATAAATTAAATCATTAAAATCAAAACCTGCCTTCTGAAAAAGATTGACAAAATTGAAAGACCTTTAGCTCAGTTAGCCAAGTAAAAAAGAGAAGACTGTTATTACTAGAATCAAAAGTGAAAACATAGTTACTGACCAGAGAATTTATAGATACTACAAACAATTGTATGTCAAAACATTAGACAACTTAGATAAAGTGGGCAGATTCTGAGAAAGACACCAGCCTACTGAAACTAACTCAAGGAATAGACAATCTAAATAGACCTTTAAGGAATACAGAGATTGAATTAGTAAGTCAAAACAAAGTAAAACAAAACCCACAAAGAAAAACCTAGGCCAGAATGGCTTCTGTGTTAAATTCTCACCAAACATTTAAAAAATTTATTATAATTTTCACAGTCTTTTCCTTAAAAGGAATACCTCCCAACTCATTTCATGAGGAAAGTATTAACCTAAAACCAGAACCAGACAAACTTACCATAAGAAAACAACAAATCAATATATTTTATACAGAGGAACACAGAAATCCTCAAGAAAATAGTAGAAAAGTGAAGCCAGCAAAATAATAATAACAAAATGTATGACCAAGGTAGATTATTCTAGGAATGAAGTTTAGTTTAACATCCAAAAATTAATTAATGAATATAATGTAAATAAATTTTCTTCAAATGAATATTCCAGTGCAGTGGCTCATGCCTATAATCCCAGTGACTTGGGAGGCTGAGGCAGGAGGATCATGAATTCAAAGCCAGTCCCAGCACTTTCCAAGGCCCTAAGCAACTTAGCGAGACCCTGTCTGTAAATAAAATATAAAAAGGGCTGGGGGTGTGGCTCAATGGTTGAGTAATCCTGGGTTCAATCCCTAATACCGAAAAATAAAAAACTTTAAAAATATAACCAGAATAAAGTGATACTTATAGATAAAGAAGAATGAGCAGCAACATAGAGAAAATACATCTTATTCTGAATGAGAGTCTTTTAAGTTCCTTTGTTATATTCTGTCAGATTCAATTGTTCATAGATATATATATATATATATATNCTCTCTCTCTCTCTCTCTCTCTCTCTATATATATATATATATATATATATATATATATATATATAATCAATTTACTATATCAGAATCAATTGCTATCACTTAGCCAATCTGTAGGTATCTCCAGACCTCCTCTAAAATTGCTGGCAGTATAAAACTCTAACATATCTTTGTTAAGGAGTGTCTGATCATGTTAAGAAACAAAAATACCAACTAATAGAAGGATTTTACCCATAACAATATTATCTAAATTATTAGCAAACTTCTTAAGGATAAGAAAATATGAAGATGGAATAAAAGTAGAATATGGACACCAATGATTTTGACAAATCAAGAATGAGATATATAGGGACAGGAGTTACAGTTCAGGGACAGAGCACTTGCCTAGTATGGGTGAGGCACTGGATTCAATCCTCAGAACCACATAAAAATAAATAAATAAAATAAAGGTATTGTGTCTACCTACAACTAAAAAAATTCTAAACAAGAATGAGATATATAAAGACAAAAATTAGATATAGAAGAGGCCAAACACCAGTGCCAAAATACAGACGTTAAGTGTTGTGATATCATCTTAGTGATGGTGGTCACAGCCAGAGGGTCACAGCCTGAAGAGTACTCTGTCTGTGGCTGACCATAGGTCACAAATGGCCATCACTTTTCGTTTCTTCCATTAGCAGCCCTTTAGTAGTTGTAAGTTCCATTGAATTTGCCACAGAGATGTTTGTTCTGTGAAACACTCATGCTTTCTTTTAGTTAGAAAAACATGTTGTATAAAATTGAATTTCCTTTAAAAAACAACAATGCAGTTGAAAAGAAAAACACAGGCACCCTAAGGCTTTGACAGTCAGTGGTCTAAGAGAAAGATTATTTGACACTAAAATGTAATCTTAACTTTTATGGTAGAGCAATTTAGAAAAAAACCTCTCCCCTGACATTATCCCTAGAATTGAAAAACAGCAGACAAAATGTCATTTTGGGAAAATCTTCTGTTAACTTCAACTTTAAGATTCAGTTGAAAATTCTTTGGAAGTAGGCCTAGGATAATGCCAACACATTCAATTGATTTGATCAATTCAAGAAGAAAAAGGATTAATCAAACCAGTTGTTTGGCATAATTGAATTTTTATTTAAGTTTTTGAATTCCATGCAACCATGGATAATTTGTCATCTTTTCCCCTAATAATCAACCTATTATTGATTTTAGGGCTTGAGTTGGATTGAAGAATGAGCATAAATATTAATTGTTCCAGCCTGAGAAGAATGACAAGTATTGTGAAAAGACTTTTTTATGTGTGTTACAAATGATCTTAATTTTTCTTTGATATTTTTTCTTTATAATAAAGAAAAAACAGCAAAGCAGCATTAATTGTTATGGGGTAGTACATGTGAATAATGGCAGAGTTAGTTTGAACACAATTCAATTATCCTTGCTATACAATATTTATAAAATACTTTTAACAGTAAATATGTGTATAGATTTTAAACATTAGATAAGTTGTTTTAATTTTAGTCATCCAGGGAAATCAATGAAAAGCATTTGATTTTGTCATGCAGATCATGGTAATTTTTTGTGTTTTAATATCTGACATATTGTAGAAAATACAATTGTTTCAGTTACCTAACTTGTACTTTATACTATAAAAATGATCTTAACCAGGGAATGGAATAAATGAGAATAGGAAAAGAGAAGGGAAATATCAAGGTGATATTTTGATTTCTACAACAAAATAACAACTTTATGGCTTTTTACTATCAAAGAAAGAAGAAGAATGAATGAATGACCAAAAGCCTGGGCATGTGCATGACCTGCAAGCTTGTCAGATAGGCAGAATGTCAGATGTCCTTCCTACTGTCCTACTGAATCAGAATGTGTATTTTAATAAGAGAATGCGTTTCCTATGCACATTTAAATTTAAGACACCCTAGTTAAGGTAACCTTCCCTGGCAGTATTTATAAGCATTTCTATATTCATAGTGTTCTGCTAGGTGGAAAGTTCTACCCTCAGTTGAAAGTGTAAGAGTCCAACTTTAACACTTAGATAAAAAACTTCAAGTCTTAAGCTACAAAAGTACAGGATTTCTTGTAATTTCTGGATAAAAGGGAAAAGAGGTATATGGCACGAGGACCTCTACTTTCTCCAAAACTCAGCCACAGAGATGATTGTCTACTCCACATAAGTAAGCCAAATTTTCCAATTAAATATTATGAAGTAATTTAAATTCCTTGACTTTTGAATTTAGCTTGTTCAAAGTTCTGGGCATAAAAAGTCATTATAAAGGTTGGAACTGTAGCTCAGTAAAGAGTGCTTGCCTTGCATGTGTGAGGCACTGGGTTCGATCCTCAGCACCACATAAAAATAAACAAATAAAAAAAAAAAGGAATGCTGTCCATCTACAACTACAAAATAAATTTTCTAAAAAAAATGTCATTATAAGGAAGTCAGTTTTTTCAGACATTTGTCTTCCAAAAATGAGGATATTTTTGCCTCTTTGGCTAACAGGAATGTTTATAGCCTTGACCATATTTATTCAGCCTGAGATTTTTCTGCTAGTGTACTTTGATATAAATCCATAGTAGAAAATATGAGTTTTAAAGAAAAAATCTTTAAATTGTGTTTACTTAAGTTTGAGAATTTAGGATTCCATTATCATTGCCTGAGGACATTTGAAAAACTGTTGACATATTTAAAGGGTAGAACGTTCATTAAATTCAGGTCTATAAAGAGAATATTAACCTAAATATTCTGGACAAATATTAGCTGATTGAATGAGGTCATAATGCACTAAGCAACTGACCACTTGAATTTATTGATACAAGTTGTAATCACAATAAATGGTCAGTTTTATTAATTAAATTATAACTTCATCCTCCAGAAACCCATCCAATTTGTAGTGTGATGGGAATGTAAAAAAGTAGATAGAATGCAAATATTTGGGCTTTTGTCTTTAGAGAAGCATAATTTAAGTAACTTTCTCAAGACTGTGATTTAATTTTCTTCCAATGAATACCCACTATCTGCTAAACACTTTCCACATTCCCAGTACTCTAAACAGTGAAGCAATGTGTCAGGAATTTTTGCAAAAGGGGGCATTTTCTAATGTAAATGGTTTCCAGCCAAAGGATATCAGGAATATAGTTTAGTTGAAAAATTGATTTGATAATTTGATAAAGTAAGAGAATAAGCATCATGAAATTGTGAGGCATTTTTATAGATGCTTTTTATCAACTGAAAGTTTGTGTCTTCTCAAACTGTATATATTGCTGACTCCTAACCCTAATGTGATGGTATTTGGATATGAGCCTTTGGGAAGTAATCAAAGTTAGATGATAGGAGAATAGGACTCTCATGGTGGAATTAATGCCCTCAGAAGAAGAGATGCTAGGGAGTTTGCTGTCTCCCCATCCTCCTACTGTGTGGACACAGTTGGATGCCAGTGGCAGTCTGCAAAAGAAAGAGAGCTCTCCCTAGAAATTGACCACACTAGTATCCTTACCTCAGACTTCCAACATTCAAAACTATGAAAAGATAAATCTCTGTTGTTTAAGCCACTCATTCTGTGGATTTTTTTTTATGACAGCCCAAATTGACTTCCAAAGGTGTTGCAAAGAACATATTATACCATTTGAGCTTTGATGGGTGATTTGAGGAAAGGTCTAAGAAAGCAGGTATGTATTGAAGATTGGGCACTGTCAGAAAGTAGGGGACAATTTCATAATTGTGTATCTCAATAAACAAAGAATGCAGACAAGAAAGAGGATAAAACTGTCATTGGTAAAGAAGAAACAGACCTCATGTTATCCAGGAAATAGGGATATTTGGTACTTTGTGGATGATATAGTAATCTTGATTTCTATATGTTTAGATAAAATTACAAACTGACCTTGTTTTGTCTCATGTTGTCATGGTCTCAGAGTGACCTCTTCTATTATTGGTGTCATGTGAGATTGACTATGGCCAACAAATGAATAACATTGTCTATGTGGTGAGCACAAGGCCATCTTCTTTACAGCAGAAATTCCTAGCTATACACGTTAGACCAGTTCCTGGGGAGTCAAAAGCTGATTTCTTTTTCACTAACAAGAAAAGTTGTTTTCTGGATGTTTTGAAAGAATTATGTCTTCCAATCATGAAGGATATTTTATTATAATGAAAGTATTTTTAATTTAATTTTTTAAATTCATCCATAAGCAAGTATTAAACGGTCAATAAGACAATAGATAAAAAATTAAATTTGACTTGTGAAAGAAAGCTTAAATAGCATTTAAGTCACTCATTTTTTTAATGCTAGTATCCTGTCTTTGACATCCTGCCTGGGTTGCCCAGTGTGTGATGGAATTCATCCAGTAAAAGGAAACATTTTCCTATCTGAGACAGTGCATTCCATAAGCTGAACATTCTGATTCCTTGTATCTTTAATCACTTGGTTCTACTTTTATCCCTTGGAGCAAGAGAGAATAAAATTTATGTTTTCCATAAGCAAATTATTCTAATTAAGGAAAGGAAATCCAAAGAAACTAATTCAAAGTAAAAAGGTAATGTTTTTTTCAAAAGGCTACAATGGGCAATCTCAAAAACATTGATAAAAATAAAATTCCCATCACACCAAAATAAAATAAAAATCTATTTACATCTTCCAGAGTTACACCATCTCTCATTCTTATTTATCACTGAATATTTTTCCTGTTTTTAGTTCTTAAAATCAGTTTTCTCTATTTATCATTTCACTCATGCTATCAGCTGGCCGATCACTTTGACTTATCATGGTACTAGCTAGAGCAAAAATTGACATCCCAATTCCACAGAATATTTTGCCGTAAAAATCTTATGAACATCTAATTGCTCAGTCTTGAACCAGTTCAAATGTGGGGTTAAGGGAATTTTCTTGGATTAGTTCAGCCTATGAATTTTCTTTCTCTAGGTCAGTTGTTGAGTCTGTTCCCGAAGTAATTGTAGGCAAAGGCCAGCACTGTATCCATCTTTCAGGATCCTAATTCAAGACTCAACTAAATATTTAAATATGGACCAGATTGGGGTAAAGGCTATGAAAATCTACTTTATGGACAAGAAATACAAGTGCTTCTTAAACATTAAAAGCACTCAATTCATTTATGATATAGTGTAATGTCAATTTTTACCTATAAAATTGTTAGGGATTAAAGTGTTCAGTATGTTAGTTGATATAGTGTGTTAGACTGTGAAAAAGCAGACCTTTCCATACATGTCTGAAGGGGAGTATATTTTAGTAGTTTCCATGAAGACTAATTTAGCAATACATATTAAATTTAATTTTAAATTAAATTAAAATATAATTTTTCATCAAAAGGCATTAAATAAAGACTCAGTCAAAGGATTAAAAAGTATGAAAAAAATAATAAAGAAATACTTCAGGTTCCACTAGGGAAAGATTATTTTATTTTATTTTTAAGTGAAAAAAAAATGACTACCTTATTTTCCTCTGCTCATTAAATGATTCATTAACAATTCTGGACTCAGCTACACTGACAGAAGAGGGCACCATTGAACTATAAATTTTGTAAGCCACTATGGACCCACAAGATGGGTTAGACAAAAGTGAATTGACTGAACTTAGAAAAAAATTATATTTTGTTTAAGAAAAAAAGGCAAATAGAAATGCAAATGCATTTGCTTATTTGTGCAAAGCAAAACTCAGAAAACATAAACCAAAAACGAACTGGCTAGCACTACCAATGATGGCTAAGAATGAGATAGAAAAAAGTGAGAATGAAGGCTGGGGATATAGCTCAGTGGTAGAGTGCTTGCCTAATATGTGAGAAGTCTTGTATTCATTCTCCAGCACCACAAAGGAAAACAAAATGTGGGAAAGAGGAATGGTGGAGTAGAATGCATGAGTTGTGGGGAGATAGTTCTCCAAGGACACATACAATATTTGTGTAGTTCTGATCTTCAGTAACAAGATGATGTTTCATATCCTAAAATAATGAATGAATGGATGAAGCCAACAAAGGTGGAAGAAAACCAAAATGAAAATGAATACCAATAGAAACAAATGATCCTATTGAATTACAAATTAATAATATGGCTTTGCTAAGTGGGAAAGGTTATTGTACTTTGACTACATACTCTCAGGTTACAAACAAAGCAAATGTTGATCCTAGTCTGTACGTTTGTGTTTTCTATATTTTGTAACAAAAACTGATCAAAAAGTGATGGAAACATGAGGGAGAAGAGCCACAGAAACGATTTTGAAGGGCTCTCATGGGCCAAATATTAGGCAATTGAGCATCAAAATAATGATAGAGTCAAATTCATGAGCCTTTTTTTTATGTGAATACATAAGTTAAGGAACACTGTTTCTCATAGAAAAATTCCAAATGGTTAATATGGATGAACGAGAGAATCAGGGGAAAATATCAAGCTCCATCATGGTAATAAATGTTTCAGTCAAGAATCATCAATAAAACTAGTGGCAGGAATATCCTAATGAGAAATAAAGCTTTTACATAATCTTAACGTACTCCCCATAAAAATTATTTATAACAAAAAGGAAAAGAGTAACTTTACAGTCGACAAACTTATAGGCAACACCATAATCAAGTGATGAAAGAAAATGTTGCCTAAAGGGTGCTGGAAAAATTGGAGATCCATACGTACAAGAATGGATCTAGATTCCTATCTCTCACTCTGCAAGAAAGGCAAGTAAAAGTGGATCAAAGACCTAGAAATTGGACCCAAAACTCTGCAAATGCTAGAAGAAAATGTAGACTCAACACTCCAACATATTGGCACAGACACTAACTTCTTAACAAGACTCCTGAAGTGCAAGAAATAAAACCAAGAATCAGTAAGTAGGATGACATCAAATTAAAAAACTTCTGCAAAGGAAACAATTGAGAGTGTGAAGAGAGAACCTATAGAATGGGAGAATATATTTGTCACATATTCCTCAGACAGGAAATTATATAATTTTTTTAAATTGATTTTATTTTTTAAATACATGATAGTGGAATGCATTATAATTCTTATTACACATACAGAGCACAATTTTTCATATCTCTATTTGTATATAAAGTATGTTCACACCAATTCATGTCTTCATACATGTACTTTGTGTAATGATGTCCATCACATTCCACCATCTTTGCTAACCCCCTGTCCCCTTCTTCCCCTGCCACCCTTCTGCCCTATTTAGAGTTCATCTATTCCTCCCATGCTCCCTCTCCCTACCCCACTATGAGTCAATGACCTTATATCAGAGAAAACATTCAGCATTTGTTTTAGGGGGGGTTGGCTAACTTCACTTAGCATTATCTTCTCCAACTCCATCCATTTATCTGCAAATGTCATGATTTTATTCTCTTTTATTGCTGAGTAATATTCCATTGTGTATATATGCCACATTTTTTTAATCCATTCATCTACTGAAGGACATCTAGGTTGGTTCCACAGTTTAGCTATTGTGAATTGTGCTGCTATAAACATTGATGTGGCTGTGTCCCTGTAGTATGCTGTTTTTAAGTCTTTGGGGTATATACCAAGGAGAGGAACAGCTGGGTCAAATGGTGGTTCCATTCCCAGATTTCCAAGGAATCTCCATACTGCTTTCCATTTGGTTGCACCAATTTGCATTATATATTATATAATTTATAATTATACCACTATGACTTATAATTATACCACTACCACTGAGCTACATCCCCAGCCTTCTTTCTCACTTTTTCTATCTAATTCTTAGCCATCATTGGTAGTGCTAGCCAATTAGTTTTTGTTTTGCTTTGCACAAATAAGCAAATGCATTTGTGTTCCTATTTGCCTTTTTTAAACAAAATATAATATATAGAATATAAACAGAATATATAAAGAACTCAAAATGCTTACCATGGGAAAAAAAATAATCCAATAAGTAAATTGGCAAAAGAACTAAGCAAACATTTCTCAAAAAAAGAAATACAAATGGCCGACAACTCTCCGAAAAATGTTCAACATATATAACAATTATATACATGCAAATTAAAACTTTATTGAGATTTCATCTTACTTCAGTCAGAATGGCAATTATCAAGAATACAAACAATAATAAATGCCAGTGGGAAGGAAGGAAAATGGTACACAGATATATTGTTGGTAGGACTGCAAATTAGTGCAACCATTCTGGAAAGCAGTATGGAGATGCCTCGCAAAACTAGGAATGGAACCACCATGTGACCCAGCTCTTCTACTCCTCAGTATTTATCCAAAAGATCTAAAATAAGCATACTATAGGGATGCAGCCACATCAATGCTTATAGCTGTGTGATTCAAAGAGCCAAGTTATTGGAACCAGCCCGGGTGCTCATCAACAGATGAATGGATAAAGAAAGTGTGGTATATATACACAATGGAGTTTTTCTCAGTCATAAAGAAGAATAAAACTATGGCATTTGCTGGTAAATGGATGGAACTGGAGGACATCATTCTCAGTGAAATAAGCTAGACTTAAAAAGTCAAGATCAAATATTTTCACTCATTATGTGGAAACTAGACCAAATTAAGGAAGAAAAAAGGAGAATACCATGAAAAGTTCAGAAGAAAGAATAGAGGAGTAGACAAAGGGTAGGGTGTGGGGAGAAGGGATGGGAAATGAGAAGAAAGGTATAATTAAATTGATCAAATTATTCCATGTACATATGTGACTATACCACAGTGAATTTCACCTTTGTGTATGTATATGAAACACTATTTTTTTTAAAAAAATAATTACTATAAATAAATAGAAGGAAGACCAGCAGAGTAGGGGATAGGGAATAGGGGAAGAGGGAAAGGGAAAGTACTGGGGACTGAATTGGAGCAAATATATTCTGTGCTTGTATAATTATGTCAAAATGAGTCCCAATATTATGTATGACTATAATGCACTAATAAAAAAGTCAGTGTTGTCAATAGTGAGACAAGTGTACATTTCCTGTTAGGATGGACCTAGAAGACACCTCCGCTTTTCTGTGTTACTCCTGTCAGAGGTGGAAAAGTGAATCCAATTTTGAGGAAACATTAAACAAACCTGAACTGAGAGACATTCTACAAAATATCAAGGTAATTAAAGACTGGGAGACTTCAGACTTCTAGAACAAAGGAGACCTGACAACTAAATCCAGTGTATGATACTAGATTGGATTCTGGACCAAGGAAAAATTATTTTACTATAAAGGACATTAGTGAGCCCATTGGTAATATTTGAATAAATTCTAAAGATTAGCTAATACTATTAGATTGGGGTAAGTGTGCCATTTTTTAAAATGCATATTTATGGTAAAGAGGCAATACATCTGTAGGAGTAGGAAGGGAGGAAGTGACAGAGCAGATGTGGTAAATATTTGTATTTGGGTGGTCTAGATGAGGGATATACAGGAATTCTTTATATTGTCTTAATAACTTCATTTGAAAATATTTTAAATACAATATTTAAAATATAAAAGCAGGGTTAAAATGTCTGCTTTAGGGATTTGAAATTTTGCTAAAATATGACCTCTGGCTGTTTTAAAACTCTGGTTTTCCATTTATTCATTCATTAAAATATTTATGAAGTGCTAAATGGTAGGTGCTAGACTTCAATTTGTATTCAAGGAAGACAAACCCAGCACTCATAGAACTTATATTTGTGAAGGGTTGGTGTGTTATGGGTCATAAACTGATAGAAAAAGAAACAAATATTAAAATTACTTTCAGGTATATTGCTGTGAAGGAAATAAAATAAAAGTATGATGACATCCACAAAAGTGGGTGCATGGAGATGATCAGGAAACACCTTTCTGAGAGAGTGGCATTTGAAGCAGTACCTGACTAGTGAGAAAGATCCAATAACTTGAAGTAAGAAAATACTTCGTGAAGGATTGCCTGGAATTTATAATTGATATAAAAGTGGACATCATAATGGCCTCCATTTGGTATACAGGAATAATATTTAGCTTAATGACAACTAGAAAATTAAAGTTATTAAAGCATGAAATAAATGAATATCATTGGAATGAAAAGATATATAAAATCTGTTCTTATCCCTATGTAGCTGGGAAATTACTAGCAAATCACTGAAATTATCTGATGCTTAGTTTTATTTGTAATAAAATATATGAATAGATGATACTTATAATTTTATAACCTAATTAAATATTAGTATTTATAATTTTATAATATAAGTACACAGAAGGATAATTTCAAATAGATAATAAAAAATGTTTTACAATCTGCCACTGTGAGATATGATCGAGCATTCTTTGGGCTAATTCACACTTTGATTTTTAATAACAAAGTGAGTTTTTCAAATACCAAGAAACAGAAACAGGTAAAAGGCTTTCACAAATTCTTATATATCTTATTAAACTCAATATCTAAACAAACCTTCAGACTTCAACAACACTCCCCCCTTCTACTCTTTCCCCTCTTCTGATGCCAAATTCGATTTATTTATATATTTATCCATTTAAATTGACAGATAAAATTGTATATGTTTATTGTATAAAACATGATGTCTTGAAGCATATGTGCATCGTGTAATGACTAATTCTAGCTAATTAGCATGTATTACCTCGCATAATTACTACTTGTGTAGTGAGAAAACTTAACATCATCTTAGCGATATTTAAGAATGCAATATAGTTCTATTAATAATAGTCAACATGTTGTACAAGAGACTTTTTGAATTCACTTCTTCTTACTGAAATCTCGTATCCTTTGACCAACATCTTTTCAACCCCTCCCCCAACCCCCACCACTCCTGGTAGCCCCTAATCTACACTCTTATTTCTAGAAATAAACTGTTTTAAATTCTAAATATAAGAAAGATCATGCATTACTTGTCTTTCTGTGCCTGACTTGTTTTACTTAACATAAAATCCTCCAGGCTCATTCATGTTGCCTCAAATGACAAGATTTCCTCCCTTTACATACAATAAACAAATAAAATGAAGGTATTATGTCCAACTACAACTACAAAAATATATTTTTTTAAATGTGGAGAGAAGACAATAAAAGAATATTTGTGCATGTGATGAAAATTAAGTTGTTATCTGTTTAAAACAGTGTGTTCTAACTGGAAGATATTTTATGTAAGCCTTCTAGAAATCACAAAACAGAAATATACAGGATATACCAAAAAGGTAAAATGAAAAAAATCAAAGCAAACCAAAAAACATATGACTGAATAGTATCGTATACATCATATTTTCTTCATCTGTTCACTGACTAATGTACATTTAAATTAACACTTCTTGGCTGTTGTGAATAATACTGAAATGAACATAGAATGCTAATATCTCTTCCACATACTGACCTTATTTCCTTTTGAGAGGGGTGTGTGTGTGTGTGTGTGTGTGTGTGTGTGTTTGTGTGTGTAATCTCCTGTGATGGGATTTCTGGATTGATAACACTAATTTTTATTCCCACCAGAAGCCTTTAAAGATTCCCCTTTCTCCGAATTATCATCAACACTTAACCTTTGGTCTTTTTGATAATGGTCATTGTAACAGGTGTGAAGTGATACTTCATTGTGGTTTTAACTTGCATTTCCCTGATGATTAGTGATGCTGACAATTTTTTTATATACTTGTCCATTTTTATGTTTTCCTGTAAGAAATATTCATTCAGATATTTTGCTCATTTTGAAATTGGTTTATTTGCTTTCTTGCTATTGGGTTGTTTGAGCTCATTATAAATTTTGCATATTAATTCCTTATTATATGGATAGTTTGAAAATATTCCACCCCATTCTATAGGTGCTCTCTTCATTCTGTTGTTTTGTTTGCTGTGCAGAAGATTTTAGTTTGATATAACCCTCTTTGTCTACTTTTGCTTTTATTGCCTGTGCTTTGTGGTCATGTCCAGAAAAAAATCAGATCAATGCTTTACTGATAACTTTATATCTTATTTCACTGAGTAATATAAGATGTGTATCTCTATATCCTTTCAAAAGCAGTGTACATCTGTGGCAATATTTTTTTTCCTTTAAATCCTTTTACAGTAAATAGATTGTTCTCCTTCTAAGGCCAAACCATCTAATATGTGTGGAATGCTGTACTTCTCCAGCTAGTACCCCCTCTTTTCCTGCATTATCCATTATTCCCTCATCCTGGACATTCCCAATCAGTATATACAAAACATTGTCTGGCAAAGGAGCAAGTGTTGGGTCATAATAATATCTCATTGATTTCCCTGACCTTAGAAATCATCAATAGGCTGATGACTTCTAAATTTATATCTCATCACAGGCCTTCTGTACTCTTGAATAATGAGGGATATCTATTGGATAGTTCCAAAGGCCCACTATGTGTCTCTAATTGGATGTCTAATAGCTACTGAGAAACTTAACATACCCCAAACTGAATCCTGATTTTTGCTCTTCAACCTATTCCTTTTATAGCACCTTCATTATTCTAGTTGTTTTGGTCAATAAATTGAAATATCTTTTATTCTTTTATTATGATCTCATATTCCACATCCAATCTGTCAGTAACTCTTAATAGCTTCTCTTCCAAACTAATGAAACTTGTCATAATGCAATAAAGTTTTGCCTAAGAATTCAATTACAAAAATATGGGTCATGTTATTGGGACATACATGAGATGGCAGAAAGTAGCCTTTATTCAGCATACTGGGAGTTCCAAGGTCCTGCTAAACTCTAACTCTACCCTAGTCTCCACCGTGGTTTGACACCTTGTATTAGTCAACTTTCTGTCAATGTAACAACAACAACAAAAAAAACAAAAACCCGAGATAATCAACTCATAAGGAAGAAGGTTTATTTTTGCTGACAGCTCAGAAGTTTCAGTTCATGTCACCTGACCTGTTGCCATATGCCTTTGGTGGCACAGTGTACCATAGCAGAAGTGTGTGGCCAAGGAAGCTGCTCCTTTCATAGCAGCTGGTAAGCTAATAAAAGCAGCAACAGGGCAAGATTCCATTAACCCACTTTAAGGACACACCTTAAATGATCTAACTTCCTTCTTGTAGGCCACACTTCCTAAAGGTTCCAACACCTCCTGGTAGTTTAATAAACTGGGTACCAAGCCTTCAACATGTGGGCTTTTAGGGGACACTCCACATCCAAACTATAACACACCTGGTAATAGTTTTTTATTTTAGTTTGTTATAGCCATAGAAACTGCTATAGAATCTCAGCTTATCTGAGACTCCAGGGACAGGAACAGCAGTTCCAGCAATCTCTTGGTATCTATTTTCTTGGTCTTACACCAAAAGAATGGATCAAGAAACTATTTGAAATTCAGGATTCAAGTGCCTCTAACTTCTCAAAGCTATTATTTCTCTGCCTGATTTCACCCTTTCCTCCACGTTTCTCTAAAAGGTAAGAACACTCTAGCCTAACTATTTGAGAACAGAGGGTTTGTGCAGAGGTTGAGTGCCAATTACCAAGCAATTTCTGTAACCCAAATCCAGTCACTTCTTATAATTTCCACAACCTGTTACTTTCATCTCTTCTTACCTGAATTATTACTATATCATCCTAATTTTTGCATTCATTATTGCTTCCCTATAAACTATTCTTAACATGACAGTCATAGTTATCCAAAGTCAGATTATGTGACTCATCTGTTTAAAAGTCACTAACATCTTCCTATTTCCTAAGAGTGAAAACCAAAGTCTTCACAATGATCTTCCCCTCTGTCCCACTGCTATTCTACACTCATCTTCTCTACTCCTTACTTTTTAAACTCTCTCAAGAACTCATATGTCCTAGGGCATTTTCACTTGCTTATCACTCTGCCTGGAATACACATCCTTCAGATGCCCATATACCTTACTTCCTTTTAGTTCTCTATCAGTCTCACTTCATCAGAGCTGTTTCACTGACCACCTCACACATAATACTCCCTCCAACCACAGTTGCTCCTCTCTTATCCCCTGTATTGCTCACCTCTTTCTAAATGACAAATTACCCCAAACTCAGAGGCTTAAATCAATAAACATGTATCATCTCTGATTCTGGGAATCAACTCAGAAATAGTTTAGCTGGTAGTTCTGTTGAGGGCTTCTGAGATATGATCATCTGAAGACTGTGGAGGATCTATTTCCAAAGGAGCTCAACCATACCTGATACTAGTTTTGTTTGAAGGAGTTCTCTATTTATCCCCATGTATAACTTTCCATGGCACTGCTTGGGTATTTTCATGATACAAAGACTTCTAATGGAATCGGTGGCTCTAGGAGGGAGTCAGGGGAAAGCCCTGAAGACTTTTTATGACTTAGACTTTATCATTTCTGCACTATTCTATTGGTTAAAGGAGTTATACCTCTTCAGTGGGGGAAGTGGGCTACCAACAGGCAAGAATCATGGGGGCTATTTGAGAAGGGCCATAATTTACTTTATTTTCCACACAGATCTTAATTTTAAATACATCTTATTTATGTATTTTTTATTTTTTTATTTTATTGGTTGTTCAAAACATTACAAAGCTCTTGACATATCATATTTCATACTTTAGATTCAAGTGGGTTATGAACTCCCATTTTTACCCTGTATACAGATTGCAGAATCACATTGGTTACTACTAATATGGCATTATGTAAAAATGTGGATGTGTAACCGATGTATTTATTTTTAAATTGTGATTTGTTTGTTTCCCTCACTAGAATTTAGTCTCCTCAAAGATAAGGACATGTCTTCTGTATGCTCAGCACCTGGAAATATGTGGAATGAATAATTGAGTATTACCAACATTACATTCAATCCTTTATTTGAAAATAGAAAAAAAAAACCCATCCATACCTGAATAACTTTGTGAGGAGAATTATATGAAGACTGGATAATAGAAGAGTGTTCATTACACCTACATTTGAAAGTCTGCAGGGAATTTTGGGCTACTGCTTCTGCAAGGAGGAATGTAGACCTAGAAATTATCAAGAATTTAGTGACATCAACTTTTGTCTTCCTCTACAATCTTAATTCCTTAAGCCTCACCTAGGAATATTCTATTTCGTCTTATTAACAAAGAAGATGGATTTTTAATTCCTGTCAACCTTAGTGGGGTCCCTTTCCCAATTAATAGAGTTATTCTGAAGACTAAATTAGGAGAATATTATGAATACTCAGAGATGAACATGAGGACATTCTTCACCTCTCAGTGTCTGTCATATCCCCAGCCTCCTTGAAGGTAGTTGATTTAGTTTTGGTTGTTAAATGTTTAATTAGATATCCATACTACCCTACCTGCTTTATCAGGATGTCAAACTGTAGGTTTATTAGGGCTTTTAATGTGACCAAACTGAAATTCCCTCCCAAGGAAAACAAATAATAATGAACTGAAACAGCAAATTCTCTCAGAATTGAAAGTCATGAGTAGTACATCAAAGTCTCCCTCAAGGTCTATTATCCCATTGATTCTGGTGTTTATCCTCTTTACTCTCTTAATCACTGCACTTCATTTCAACAATAAGTTCTTATTGTTTGATGCGATTCAAAAGTTTCATGTGATCTAAGAACTATCGATTTCAAGGTTTTAATGAGGAATTTTTTTTCCTTGTCAGAATGTGTGTAGGAACTAGAGGTTTAAAAAGAGAGAGAGAAAGAGAGAGAAAAGGGAAAGAAATATATCCACTGCATGGGCTGGGGTTGTGGCTTAGTGGTAGCATGCTTGCCTAGCACACGTGAGGCACTGGGTTCGATTCTCAGTACCACATAAAAAAATAAATAAATAAACAAATAAAATAAAGTTATGAAAAGAAAAAAGAAATATACCCACTGCAAAGCCCTTGAAAATGCTTGATAAATAATTAAACATGAATGACTGTTTAATTAACTAGACTGGATTAAATCTAATAGTATTAAAATGTGAAAATATTCCACTGGTTCCCTCATGGGAATTAACTTCCTTCCCACCTCACTCTCACCATAACACAAGCAGATAGGGGAGAGAGGCATTCTTGTATTATCAAATTCCCATCATTTAGATATTTGTCTTTATAGCTTCAGTATTTCTTTTTTTTAATACATCTTTTCTTCTCACATTTTTATTGTTGCATTATAGTTGTTCATAATGATGGGATTTGTTGTTACATATTCATATATGCACACAATATAATAATATACTTTGGCCAATATCACTCTCCTAAAAATACATCTTATCTCCTTTTTAAAAATTTTTTCTTTTGGGTACTAGTGATTAAATTCAAGGGCACTTAACCACTGGGCCAAATCTCCAGCCCTTTTTATATTTTATATAAAGACAGGTTGCTTAGGGCCTCACTAAGTTGCTGAGCCTGGCCTTGAACTTGTGATTCTCCTGCCTTAGCTTCCCAAGCTGCTGTGCCCAGCTTTTTTTGTAAAATTTTGAGACAGGATCTTACCAAGTTGCTTGTGATTTTCCTGCCTCAGTCTTGTGAGTTGTTGGGATTATAATCCTGTGCTGCCACACCCAGTTTATATTGTATCTCCTTAACAACAACTCCAAAAGGACAAGGACTGTGGCTTTCTTTTCTTGGAATATCAGCAGCAACTGGACTCAAGAGTAGTAGGTACTCAATAAATATTGGAAAGCTTGCTATGTCATCTAGAACTTCATGTAAAGAATAAATGAAATAATATTTGTAAAGTTCTCAGAATAACACTAACATACATTGAGGTACTGCTAATATTCTTTTGTTTAGGTTCTTTAAAAAAAATATCGAATGTTAGCCAGACACAGTGGTGCAAGCCTATAATTCCAGCAACTCTAGAGTATAGCCTCAGTATTTCTTGATTTGAGGATCTGGGAGCTACCAGTAACCTCCCGTCAGGAGCTGGTTTCTCTAGCCTATGTAGAGGAAACAGAATGCCTAATGAGACACAAATGAAGCAGTATGGACTTAGTGATCTTCTCAGAGCCAGTGGAGCCTGAGAAGCTAGAATGTGGTCTTTTAATGACGATTTGAAATACATGTTAATATGCTGATTCATGTGAAAGATAAGTTTGCCTTTGTAAACAGTCCTTTTCTCCCCCACTAAATAGGCTGGAAGAGATGGCTCTGAGAATAATGAGACTTCAGGACTAGAGCAATTCTAAATGAAGGGGCCAATGTGGTTAATTATGGGGCCAACTTGTGAAAGTGTTGATGGAGGCTGGAAATGAATACCACCTCTGTGCTAAAGGACCAGCAGGTGATAGTTGCAGCCAACTTTAGCCCTGTGTGTGAAGAGCCCATACTTCCCTGGATAAGCAGCCCAACTGTTAGGTCTACTTGTAACTCCATCATAATAATTAGAGAAGCCACATGTTGGTCAGAGCTGAGAAGGAAAGTAAGGAGCAAGGGAGCAGTGATTTTTTTCATTCCTTTCTTCAGGGAATGTTCATGAGTATATGTATGTTCTGGTTGTGATTCTGAGTTATTGGAAGTTTCTATTCTAGAATCCCTGAAATTATCTTATAGCTAATTATTGGCATTCTAGTTTTGTGTTTTAAATGAATCAAAATATATAGAGAAGATTGATGTTTCCTAGACTATTCTACATTTGGAACATATGTAATCAGTGTGAGGAACTGAACTCTGATGGTGTATCTAGCCATTTCTTGATTTCTTGTTCATTCACTACTTTTAGTCAATACTTACATATTAGCCATTTTGGGTTTCTATAACAAAATATATAAACTGTGTGAACTTATAGAGAACCAAAATTTATTTCTTGTAGTGATGGAGGCAGGGAAGTCCAAGATTAAGGCACAGGCAGATTCAGTGAGGACTTGCTTTCCGGTTCATAGGTGGTGCTTCTTTCCATATCCTCACATGGAAGTGGCAAGGTGTTCTTTGGGTCTCCTTTACATAAGGACACTAATCTCAGTCATGGGGCTCTGTCTTCTAACCTAATCACTTCCCTAAAGGCCCTGCCTCCAGATGCCATGACACTGGTGTTTAGGTCTCAATATATAAATTTGGGGGAACATAAACATTCAGATCACAGCAATTTATTTGTTGTGGTAAAAATCATTACTCGTCCTATATCCAGTTTCCAATTCCTATTTGCTATGTTTCCTTAAGTCAAGTTATGGGCTGTGGAATCAGAATTCTTGCCTTTCTATTCTGGTAATACATTAATATAATCTCAGATCCTTTAGTATAAAACTGTACATACTTTATAATGTTGTTAAGAAGAAATAAATGTGTTAATGCATGTTAGGCATTTAGATCAGCAGCCTCATACAGTAAATAATAAAAAGTTAATTATTTCTTTAACCTGTCAATCTTATTTCTCCTTGCTGCCTTACTTCAAACTAGGATTTCATTATTTTTCATGGATTAAATTATTCTCTAACTTCTAAGCCTCTATTATTTCTCCACTTGGAGCCTTTCTCACATAGCTACACTGGAGTAATTTTTCTGAAACAACCATGAGACTCCCTTGATTATATTTAAACTCCCCATTATGACATACAATATATCCCCCTCGCTAACCATAATTTTTCTATTCTCCCAATTTTCTTCTTTAACAATATTTAAAGACCCCCAGTAACCCCATTACAATAGTCTTTTTTTAAGAGAGAGAGAGAGAGAGAGAGAGAGAGAGAGAGAGAGAATTTTAGTATTTATTTTTAAGTTTTCGGTGGACACAACATCTTTGTTTGTATGTGGTGCTGAGGATCGAACCCCAGCCTCATGCATGCCAGGCGAGCGCGCTACCGCTTGAGCCACATCCTCAGCCCAACAATAGTCTTTTTTATACTTTCACGATTCTAATATATTTCTTCCCTTTTCTTCACCAGGTGGGTACCCTTCAAATTCCTAACCAGTACTTCCATCCTGTTGATAGTCTTTTGTAACCATTTCACCTGTGAAGCTAATTCTATCTCTGTATTTCTTCTAATTATCAATTATATTTATATTATTTCATATGGGATACTGTATTGTGTTTGCGCATGGAAATAGGATGGTTATTTCAGGTTAAGTGTCCAAGTGGATGACAGCACATTCTGCCCAGGTGGAGGGAAGTACTGCTTACATGGGAAATCAGATATCTGAAATTGGATATTCAAGTAATTTAATGACAATCATTATTAAACACACATATTGAAATAGCTACAGTTCTGAGACATGTACCTTCTGAAAGAGAAAATATTGTATAAATAATTATTTATATTCCATATTATATTTATATTCCATATATTGGCTGTAGTGAACTATGGTATTCAAGAAGATAAAGCAAGGCAAAGACTGGGAAATATCTGATGCTCAATTTAAAATATCCAGATGTCAGATATTTTCAGTTGCATTTGAATTTCACTTTTTTCCTTCTTTCTCAGAATGTGTAATTTGACTACTAGAAGATGAGTAGAAAGGATCACTAAAAAATATTTGAAGAAATATTCAAGAATCACTTTTTCATTTTTTTCATGGTGTAAACATTTTTTTAATTGAAAAGGCTAAAAATGAAGTATGAACAATTATGACAGAGGATAAATCACAATGATATCACTAATTCTAGATTTTTGAATTAAGTGACTTTAAATAATTCTATGTAAGCATGATATTATGAAATTTAAGTATGGATAAGATCTTCGCCTCCGTCAACCTGGAAGTTTGTATTTGGGGGGGGATTATAAGTGATTTGTATTGTCTAATTCTTCTCTTCTACAGCAAGCATGCATTTGTTTTTATGATAAGGAAAAAAAATATAACAGATCAAAACCTGAGTCTGAAGCCATACTTTTGATTCATCAGGTGAAGAACTCAGGAATGTAAAATCTTGAATCACAGAATCCTCTTTCATTGCATTGTTTTTGGACCACATAAAGAATGTAATTTTTTTCAAATTTGATGAAAATTAGAAAGCCACAGAAACAAGCTCAACAAAACTCAAGTAGGAAAAAATGTAGGACATCATAATCAAATTATTTAAAATGAGTAATATAGTGAAAATCTTAAAAGTAGCTAGAGGGAGAAAAACGTTATGTACTAAAGAACAAAAATGAGAATGACAATAGATAGTATATAAGAAACAATAAATCTAGGAGACAGTGGAGCAAGATCTTTACAGAACTAGAACAAACAAACAAAAAGAACTTGTCAAGTTAGAATTCTATAACTAACAAAAATATTTGCCAATAATAAAGGAGAAAAAGACGTTTTTAGATTTTTAAAAAACTAAAATATAAAGATGAGATCTACAAGAAATGTTAAAAGAAGTCCAGATAAAAGGAAAATTAGAGTATATAGTAATCTGTCTATATCAAGGATTGAAGAATAATAAAAATGTTAAATATCAGGAAAATATAAAAATGTGTATTATTTAAAAAATATATTTAAAAGAAATACAGACGGCCCCTGATGTACAATGGCTTAAGATTTTTTTGACTTTGTGATGGGTTTATCAGCTTGTAACCCCATCATAAGTTGAGTAACATCTGGATTTATTGTGGCTTCCCTTATAATTTTTTTCAAGTTTATGATGGATTCATCAACATATTAAATACATTTTTTATTTAAATGTATTTATCAGAATGTAACTCCATAATTAAGTTGAGAGACATTGGTATACTGTTTAAATTAAAAAATAATAAAAGTGTTGTATAACTTTATAACAATATGTAAACTGCATGATGGCACCAAGCCCAGAAGATTATACATTGTAAGATTCTCCCACTGTAAGTGATGTGTTATATTACTTGGATGTTGACTATAAGAAGTTGAAGATGTAGCTGGGCGCAGTGGTGCATGCCTGTAATCCCAGTGGCTGAGGAGGCTGAGACAGGAGGATGGAGAGAGTTCAAAGCCAGCCTCAGCAAAAGCAAGGTACTGAGCAACTCAGTGGGACTCTATCTCTAAGTAAAATACAAAATAGGGCTGGAGATGTGGCTCAGTGGTTGAGTGTCTCTGAGTTCAATCTCCGGTACCTCCCCACAAAAAGTTGAAGATCTGTATCATAAACCCTAAAGAAACTACCAAAGAAATGAAACAAAGAGATAGCTAATTGATAAACACAGCCTAATTCCCTCTTAAGATTGGGAGCCATCTCGCCACAAAGACATGAAAAGCTAATTTTGGCTTTACTATAAATTACTGTGAATTCTAAACTTGCTTAGAATGCCTGCCCATGCCTTGGACTCACCCATGCCTGGCTTTCCCTGACCAGATAACAACCCTCTCTGAGGCTCTAATGACCTTCATAAATACAACCTTCATAAATTCTGATGTTGGGGCTGGCTAGCAAAAATATAAACTAGCCTTTGTGTTACGCTCATCAGAGTTTTGTTATCTGTAAGTTCTCAAACCCCACTTTGTGTAACTTTCTGGGCTATAAAGCTGTGCTCCTGGAGAGCTGGGGGGCTGTCTTTTGTTCCCATGGTTTTTGTTGGGAGAGGCAGCCTGGCCGATCAAAATAATAAGCTTGCTTTAATTTGATTTTAATTGGAGTCAGTGGTCTTTTCTTTGCATCATGGTCTAACATAATAAACCAATAATATAGAGAAAATAGGCTCATAAAAATATTCTATTATTCCAAAATGAATCAGAAAGACAAATAAGAACATTGGAAAAATAGAAAACAAGTAACAAGTTATCTGCCTCAAAGCTAATAGTATCAATAAACACATTAAGTATAAATGGTCTAAGCTACTCAGTTGAAAAAGTAATATTGTCAGACTGATAAAAAGTGAGAAATGAATATATGCTATCTGCAAGTAACTAACTTTTTTTAAAGATAGAGAGAGAGAGAATTTTTTAATATTTATTTTTCAGCAGACACAACATCTTTATTTTATTTTTATGTGGTGCTGAGGATCGAATCCAGCGACCCGGGCTTGCCAGGTGAGCCTGTTACCGCTTGAGCCACACCACATCCCCAGCCCAAGTAACTAACTTTTAAATATAAAGGCACATGTAGATTTTTAAAATAAAATGATAGAATACAATAGACCATTTTACACCAATCTAAGAAAGCTGGGGTGACTCTATTACACCTGACAACATAAATACCATGTGCTATTACCAGAAGGAAACCAATGTATGAATCAAGTTAAATTCTAGGGAAAAGAAACAAACCAATTCATGGTGACAGAAAATATATCACTTATTCCCTATGGATGTAGATTTGGAGTGAAGAGAGGAATGGATTACAAAAGGACACAAGTAGCTCCAGGGGATGATGGATGTGGTAGAGCACCTGCCTCACATGTGAGGCATTGGGTTCGATCCTCAGCCCCACATAAAAATAAATAAAAATATTGTGTCCATCTACAACTAAATATATATATATATATATATATATATATATATGTATTTAGTTTTATTGATTTTATTTTTTTAAATACACGACAGCAGAATGCATTACAATTCTTATTACACATATAGAGTACAATTTTTCATATCTTTGTATATAGAGTGTATTCATGCCAATTCATGCCTTTATACATGTACTTTGTTTTTTTTGCATTACAATTCTTATTACACATATATACCACAATTTTTCATATCTCTGTCTATATATAAAGTATGTTGACACCCAATTTGAGTCTTTATATATGTACTTTGGATAATGATGTCCATCACATTTTACCACTCTTGATAACCCCTGCCCCCTCACACCCCTCTTCCGTAAATAGAATTCATCTATTCCTCCCATGCTCCCCCTCCCTACCCCACTATGAGTTAGCCTCCTTATATCAGAGAAAACATTCAGCATTTGTTTTTGGGGGGATTGGCTAACTTCACTTAGCATTATATTCTCCAACTCCATCCATTTACCTGCAAATGCCATGATTTTATTCTCTTTTAATGCTGAGTAAAATTCCATTGTGTATATATGCCACATTTTTTAATCCATTCACTCACTGAAGGGCATCTAGGTTGGTTCCACAGTTTAGCTATTGTGAACTGTGCTGCTATAAATATTGATGTGGCTGTGTCCCTGTAGTATGCTGTTTTTAAGTCCTTTGGGTATAGACTGAGGAGAGGGATAGCTGGATCAAATGGTGGTTCCATTCCCAGATTTCCAAGGGATCTCCATACTGCTTTCCATATTGGCTGCACCAATTTGCAGTCCCACTAGCAATGTATGAGTGTACCTTTCCCCCATATCCTCTCCAACATCTACAACTAAAAACATACAAAAAATAATAATAAGAAGATAAAGGGTGAACATAGCTTGAAAGGGAGGTGGCAACTGCACTGTGAAAGTTTGGTTTGGTGAGTGCATTAACCAAAGAAGTACTTGCACATTGCTGAAATAGTAAATTTTCAATGTTATCCCCTAAGACAATAAGTATGTGGGTTGATAGATCTGTCAATTAGACTTGGTTTAATATTCCACAGGGTGTGTTTGTGTGTGTGTGTGTGTGTGTGTGTGTGTGTGTGTATATATATATATATATATACACATATATGTATATATATAT
>NW_025999961.1:5670196-5676307 GCF_001458135.2 Marmota marmota marmota
TATATATATATATATATATATATATATATATATATATAGCAAAACATCACATAGGACACTATAAATATATGCATTTTTTCATTTACTAATTAAGAAAATAAAACAAAAGATTGGTTTTACCCTGTAGACCATAAAAAACTATTTATATGTACTTAAAAATAATTAAAGGGACTGGTGATGTAGCTCAGTAGTAGAATAATTGCCTACCATATACACCAGGCCCTAGGTTCAATACCCAATACCATGAAAGAAAGAAAAGAAAGAAAGAAAGAAAGGAAGGAAGGAAGGAAGGAAGGAAGGAAGAAGGAGGAATGGATGGATGGATTTGTGTTAATAAGACTCTCAAGAGGGTTCATAAGGGACAATAATTTACTAAATTATTTTAGGACAATAATTTACTAAATTACTTCAATCTCCCTTCTTTTCATATAAGGTCATTCTTTAATTGACATTGCTAATTATTTTCTTCTTCTAATTAAATAGTTCTGTAATGTTGCAGATTGAGTTAAAATGGATAAACAGATATTCAATCCAGTTTTGAAATTTTAGCTACACAGCCAATCTAGACAGAGCTGTATTTTTCAAAGGTTAAGTTGTATTCATTAGGCCTAATGCTAATGAAAAACAATAGTTATATAATACTTTTTTTTCCAAACAAAGCATAATCTTTACTATTTTTCTGATTTTTTTCTCTTTTTGGAAGGCTACTTTTCCAGTTTAATTTTTATGTACTATTCTGATGAAATTCATTTGGATTTATAGCAATACTTCTAAAATGACTTAAAGTACAGTTGGCAGCACATGTGGAAACTCTGTTATCTATGTGATGTTACCTAGGGTAAAGTAAACTTGGAGGTTCAAAAAAACATTTATATATGTTTTGAAAGTGTGGTGCTCACCATTATCCTGAAAAATATTTTTTGTTTATTTTTTTCTTTTTGTTTTTTCATCCTGAGGTGAAATAGAGCTGAGTACTAGTAACTCAAAACTTACATTTTAAAAAATATTCCTGGTTTTGCTCAGGCCCTTGCCAAGATTTAGGTAAAACACTTTCGTTGTAATTGAAATTTATAAATATAGGCAGGTGTCATTCATTACACATAGCTGCTTGCCTTTCATCTCTTTTTGTTGCTCTGAATAAGTAAGTAGAGGTAAATCCTAAAAGTAGGGTAAGGAGGACCACATCTTTAAAAAATTAGACTGTGTGTGGTCATGTTAGCGTCATAGAGATAATGTCACAGTAAGATTGTCTCTTACATTATAGTGTGAAATACTTTACTAAATCTCAAGTAATGGCTCAACCTAGATCTTTATTTACCTCTTATTATAAAACTGCTTATTTGTTGTTGTGGTTTAGATATGATACATCCCCCAAAAGCTCATATGTGAGACAATGTAAGAAAGTTTAGAGGTGTAATGATTTGGTTATAAGACCCTTAATCTAATCAGTGCATTAACCCACTAATAGAGATTAACTGGGTGGAATGCTGATGCTACTGTTTGCTGAAAGCATGCTCTTGGGAAAGTTTGTAATAACTCAAAACATCATTTTCCTCTTCTTTGAGACAGGTATATTGCTGGGTAATATTTATACCTGTATATAGCAAAACCCCCAACTATCAATGAGTTTGTTTTCTCCACTAACCAATAAGTACATTGATAAGCAGCTGCTAATTTTGATATAATAGCCTGACAATCTCAGAACTAGCTTTTCTGACTTCTGTAGGATATTCCTCGGTACCTTACCTCACAGTAAAAAATGAATTGCTGCAAGTGCAGATATTTCATTGCCTCCAAGGAGGAAGAAGATAGAAGTGGCAGAAATAGTTATTACTATCTTTCTTATTTTAATCAGAAAACAAAATCTTCCCTATGACTCCACATTTCTGCTTGTTCCTGATTGATCAAAACCATATGACATGGCCACTTCTAGCTAAGGACCATAGGAAAACAAGTATTTATCTCTCCCAAAGGGAGTTACAATGGTTGAGGAATCATACAACTATATTACTAAGGAAAATAATAGAATCTATTTTATAGGCAAAGACTAAAGATAATATTACATAAAGTTCTAGTTCTGTGTCTAATATATATGAAGTATTTAATAAAGGCTGCCTGCAGTTATCATTGTCATTTCTTACATGATTACCATTATCAAGAAAGGAAATAATGAAGTCTTTCATAGATACTCATATAGACAAGTTCAAAATCACAAATCCTCCTTATGTCACAGTCTCTTTTATTTTCTGTCCAGTCTCATCTCTTTTTTACGCTGAGTGCAGTCATAACTAGCTCCTTGAAGTTGCCCAAGCAAATCTCTGCTTTTATACCTCCCTTCCTCATCTCTGCAGCAACCTTTCCATTCTCATTGAATTCTCCAGCTCTGACTCATCCTTTAAAACCTGCATAGCCTTCACCTTTTTGGCCTTACAGCCCACCCCAAATGGGATGCGTGCTGCTCTTCAATGCTCCCCCACTGCACTTGATGGTTTTCTGTGGTAGGCTCTGAATTTCTTGGCGACTAGGCAAGCTTTGCATCTGATATTGG
Organism: Marmota marmota marmota; assembly: GCF_001458135.2. NCBI lineage: Eukaryota > Metazoa > Chordata > Mammalia > Rodentia > Sciuridae > Marmota > Marmota marmota. Next base: position 5,672,745 of record NW_025999961.1, read on the forward strand.
TATTCCCTGAGAGATGGCAGTAAGTACACATTTAGTCATCATAACTTAGGAGTCATGTTATATTTTCTTCAACATCATTGCCCCAAGCTCTTCAAAAGCATCTCTTTCATTTCACAGATTTTTTTTCTTTTTTTCAGGGGATTAATGATCATCTTATTAAGAAATGATAACTAGATCATGATTTATTTCTCATTGTTTTGGAAAGTAAACTTTCAGTTGGATAACTTGAACTCCTGTTGATTCTGACCACCTATAGCAAAGAGTTGACATTGGAGCTATATAAACTAGCTAGAGAAAGAATCTCTGTTCTTTGGATTTTCTGCCACGGATACAGTGTCCTTCCAGTATTAGTTCATTAGGAGACTTCCCCCCCTTAAATTATTTAGAGGACAATCATGTTCCACAATAAACTGCTTCATGGGAAAGATCATAGATCACATCACCTTCCTAGCTGAACTCTGTACCAAACAGAAGAGCAACAGTGCTTTAATATGACACAATCTGTCTTAAGATCCCCTTGTTACAGTGAGAACTCTATTAGATTAAAAAACCAAAGTTCTTGCTGGAGTATATATATATGTATATTTGATTCCTGAAGATCAAATCAAGGTAGTAAGATTTCCATCTTCTCAAATATTATCATTTTTATGGGTTGGAACCTTCATATTCTTCTCCTTTAGCTATCTTAAATGTATAATTATTTATAGACTATAGTTGCACTGTTGTACCATAAAACATTAGAAATACTTCCCTCCATCTACACTTTGTTTAGGTATCCATTATCTGCCCTCTCACTACCTCCTTCCTAGCCTCCCATGGCCTCTGTTCTACTCTGTACTTCTATGTGATAGACTTTTGTTTTTGTTTTGTTTTGTTTCCACAAATGAGAACATGCAATAGTTGTCTTTTTGTGCTTAGCTCATTTCACTTAACAATAATGTCCTCCAGTTGTGGAAAATGACAGATTTCATCCTTTTGTGGATGAATAGTATTCCATTTTGTAATTTTACCATATTTTAAAACTCTATTCATCTATCAATGGACATCTTTTGGGGGAAGTCTCAATGGGTTGTTTAGACAGAATGTGATATTTTTTATTTCAGAACCAAAATTCAGCTCCAGAGAAGAAAACAGCCTGTGTATCAGGGACAAGAGATTTCAGAGCTGAAATAGTTTTCTATGCCCTTAGGCCTGGGTAAAATAAAAATCTTGTAAAACAACTGAAAGAGAGCTCTTGTTAATATTATTTGTCTGTATTGTTAGTAGCTTTTCTGGGATATTTTGTTGTTATATCTCAGCAAGTATTTGGATTATATTTCAAGTATTTAAAAAAAATTACAATCAATGACTAATAATAATTTCAAAACATCATTCAAAAACATATTGATTTTACACTTCTATAGGCCTTGTTCTCTGCTAAGAATAAATATAAATAAAACTTAAAGATGCATAGTCTAAGAGGGCAAACAGGAAAGAAGTATAGAAAGATATAGTGATGGAGGCTTTCCCAGGAGACCAAAAACCAAGTTTTATCTCACAAAGGAAAGTCAATCAAGGGGTGAAGTGTTTCTTTGTAAGGTATTTTATCCACAGGTAAGAGTCAGCAAAATTTGTAGATGCTTGTGATACTGGAGCAAAGCACTGGTTGAATATCTGTTATTATTTCTTTTTTTTTTCTCCTTAGAGTTCTAAGCTTAAAATAAAAACTGCTTTGAATTGATTAATGTATATAAAAGTGCTTTATAATTTATGAAACATGATGCAAATATATAGCATAATCAGAATTTACCAGCATTATTTGTTATACCTTTGAGTAACAACATAATATTATTAAGTTAATTTTGCCAGACTTTGACCTTTTTCTTTGGGATGGATAAAAGGAGCAAAAATTAATAGGCACAATCAGGAAATATAATATATTTAAATAATTTTAAATGTTAATGCATTTCTGGGAATCATCTTCTGAAGTATGTTCTCATAACCAGTGTGCTGAATTTTTCTTATGAGAGACACTATTTCACCTTATCTGTACTAAGCTTTTAATCAGCTAATTGATTAGGTAGAAATTTTTATTCTTTTTTTTTTAAATTTTTTTTTATTGGTTGTTCAAAACATTATAAAGCTCTTGACATATCATATTTCATACATTAGATTCAAGTTGGTTATGAACTCCCAATTTTACCCCAAATACAGATTGCAGAATCACATCGGTTACACATCCACATTTTTACATAATGCCCTATTAGTAACTGTTGTATTCTGCTACCTTTCCTATCCTCTACCATCCCCCCTCCCTCCCCTCCCATCTTCTCTCTCTACCCCATCCACTGTAATTCATATCTCTCCTTGTTTATTTTCCCATTCCCCTCACAACCTCTTATATGTAATTTTGTATAACAATGAGGGTCTCCCTCCATTACCATGCAATTTCCGTTTTCTCTCCCTTTCCATCCCACCTCATGTATCTGTTTAATGTTAATCTTTTCTTCCTGCTCTTCCTCCCTGCTCTGTTCTTAGTTGCTCTCATTATATCAAAGAAGACATTTGGTATTTGTTTTTTAGGGATTGGCTAGCTTCACTAAGCATAATCTGTTCTAGTGCCATCCATTTCCCTGCAAATTCTATGATTTTGTCATTTTTTAGTGCTGCGTAATACTCCATGGTGTATAAATGCCACATTTTTTTTATCCATTCATCTATTGAAGGGCATCTGGGTTGGTTCCACAGTCTAGCAATTGTGAATTGTGCTGCTATGAACATCGATGTAGCAGTATCCCTGTAGTACGCTCTTTTAAGGTCTTCAGGGAAAAGTCCAAGAAGGGCAATAGCTGGGTCAAATGGTGGTTCCATTCCCAGCTTTCCCAGGAATCTCCATACTGCTTTCCAGATTGGCCGCACCAGTTTGCAGTCCCACCAGCAATGTACAAGAGTACCCTTTTCCCCACATCCTCTCCAGCACTTGTTGTTGTTTGACTTCATAATGGCTGCCAATCTTACTGGAGTGAGATGGTATCTTAGGGTGGTTTTGATTTGCATTTCTCTGACTGCTAGAGATGGTGAGCATTTTTTCATGTACTTGTTGATTGATTGTATGTCCTCCTCTGAGAAGTGTCTGTTCAGGTCTTTGGCCCATTTGTTGATTGGGTTATTTGTTTTCTTATTGTTTAATTTTTTGAGTTCTTTGTATACTCTGGATATTAGGGCTCTATCTGAAGTGTGAGGAGTAAAAATTTGTTCCCATGATGTAGGCTCCCTATTTACCTCTTTTATTGTTTCTCTTGCTGAGAGAAAACTTTTCAGTTTAAGTAAGTCCCATTTGTTGATTTTTGTTATCAACTTTTGTGCTATGGGTGTCCTATTAAGGAATTTGGAGCCCGACCCTACAATATGTAGATCGGAGCCAACTTTTTCTTCTATCAGACGCAGAGTCTCTGATTTGATATCTAGCTCCTTGATCCACTTTGAGTTAACTTTTGTGCATGGCGAGAGGAGGGGATTCAGTTTCATTTTGTTGCATATGGATTTCCAGTTTTCCCAGCACCATTTGTTGAAGATGCTATCCT
>NW_025999961.1:5678859-5687713 GCF_001458135.2 Marmota marmota marmota
AAAAAAAAGGCGGGGCGCACTGAGCTTTCTTTGCCTCGGGTACTTACAATCCACTGCTGATTACACATTCAGCTTCTCTGCCCGGAGCGAAGCGAAAGAGGAAGCAGATGAGAGCAAAGCACCCGCGGCTCTGAGCATCCAAGCGTCTCTTTTTCGATTTCTTTGTTCTTCCTGCTCCTTGGCAAAGTGGTCCGCTACAGATTAACGGTGAAAGCTCTAAGAGACTGTGCGAAATCTCTATTAAAGCCGCTGCTTTGAGCACCACGCTCAGCACTTCAGCAACCCCCGTAGGCAGCGGCCATCTTCTAAGATGTCGAAATTTTTATTCTTAAGTAATATAATTGTATTGATCATCTCAGATTTTATGTTTTTAAGTAAATGTTGTTTCTCCTCATTTTTAGAGATTTACATCCTTATTCCATAATTCAAAATGATGGGTAAAATCTAAAATATTTAGATTCTTTCCAGTATCTGATTTATTGTTATGAAAATTTCTGTTTAAAAATTGCAGTCTATTATTAATATCACAAAAATATTAATTTGTTATAGAATATTTGAGTTTTTATAAGCAAAATAAGAAAATTTGAACCATCAAAATTCCTATCTAGACATTATAACTCTCAACATTTTATTTGCATCACTTTTTAAAAGAAAGAAAACTTTTTAAAATGGGTTCATATTATAATATTGTTTTATAATTACTTACTACATTCAAACACATGGTGTGAATCTCTTATCTAAAATGAGGTAAGCGATGTGATAACTGATGATAAATATATGATAGTCTACTTTATTTGCAGTTTTACATTCCAGTTTTGACTACCCATGACCAACCACATTCTGAAAATATTAAATGGAAAATTCAAGAAATAAATAAATAATTTATAAGGTTTAGATGACACACAATTCTAATGAAGTCTCACATCATCCTGTTTCTACTTAGGAAATTAACCATCCTTTTGTCCAGCTCATCCTGTTGTATATACTACATGTCCCTGTCACATAGTCACCATCTCAGTTATCAGATTGACTATGGCAGTATCAAGGGCCTGTGTGCAAGTCATCTTTATTTTACTTAATAACAGCCCCAGAAAACAAGAGTAGTAATGCTGGCAATTTGGGTGTGCCAAAGAGAAAGTGCTTCTTTTAACCGAAAAAATGAAAAGTTCTTGATTTAATAAAAGAAAAAAAATTATATTGTTGACATTGATGAGATCTACAGAAAGAACAAATATTCTGTGAAATTGTGAAAAAGGAAATTCTTGCTAGTTTTGCTGTTAACATCTCAAAAATGACGACCACAGTGCATGATAAATGTCTGGTTAAGATGGAAAAGGCATTAAATTTATGAGTGAAAGATATAAACAGAAAACTTGTTCCAACTAATGGCAACATGTTGCACCAGAGTGTTGAGGCTGTGTGAAGACTTCAGTGAGTACTCTCCTGAAATGAGTAACACCAAGCCATTTCCTGCAAGTAAGGGATATTACACAGGTTGAGGAATAGGTTTGGAATAAAATATATGAAAGTCACTGGGGAGGCTGCATCTGTCAATGAAGAAGTCATTATCACATACAGCAGAATTTGAGAAATTGTATTATCCAAAATAACTCTTGAATTGCAGTGAAACTGGGCTCTTTTGAAAGAAAATGCCTAATAGAACCCTCATTCATAAGAGTGCAAAAGAAGCATCAGGGTTAAAACAGATTAAAATAGATTAACTAAGCATCGGGGTTAAAACAGGGTTAAAATAGATTAACTATGTTTTTTTGTAGCAACACTTCAAGGCATATTATAAATACAGTGTAATGTAAAGAGTGAAGAACACGTGTGCTCTCACAAACAAAAACTATTTTGAGAGAGACCACAGCCACACAACTTCTATTAATTATGATTATTCTATTTTATTAGTAGTTGTAGTTGTTGGTCTATTAGTGTGTCTAATGAATAATTTAACTTTATCATAAGTATGTAAAGATAGAAAAAATCATAGTATATATAAAGTTCAATACTATCTGCAGTTTCAGGTATCCCCTGAGTGTCTTAGAATGTGTGCCCACAAATAAGAGGGCACTTCTAGAGAGGATAGGGTAGGCTGGAATGATTGTGGAAAATTTCACAAAAGGGAGCAATTCTGAGGTAGCTTTTATCCTCTTTTCACAATGCTTTCTTTTTTCTTTCCTTTGCCATGGACCCTAGCCCTCCTCTATGATGGGATTATATTGATATTGGCTCTGGCCATGTGATTTGCTTTCACTATAAAATGTAGGCAGAATAATGGTTTGGCATCTCTTGTTTTGGGGGAGCCTTTGCTGAAGTCTTCATAGAGGCTCAACACTTTCTGATGTAACGTGTTACTATCAATTGGAACATGTTTTCCGTTCATGTCTTTCACCACAAATTTAATGCCTTTTCTGTCTTCTATAAACACTGATCATATACTGTGGCCATAATATTGGAGTTCTGCAGTAGACCTTAAGAGAAACAAGGTTTTTTTTGTTTTGTTTTGTTTTTTGGTTTTGGGGGTTTTTTTATTCCCTTATGCTTCTACCATAAGATCACATTCCAGTTCACTGAAGGGCCCAGAATGAGGCGTCTTGTAAACACCTGAAACCAAAATGCAACTTGAAGCCAAACCCATCTGAGCTCAGCAAGAAATTACCTAAATCCCCATAATCTGTAGAATTTTTCTGTGAGAAAAATAAATGTTTGTTGGTATAAGCCACAGAATTGGGGGTTATTAATATCATAATGCCTGCAATATCTCAGGCATGTTGTGAGGGATGGTTGGGTCATGAATTTAGCCTCTTCCTTTCTGTTTCCATTACTGCTGTGTCAGCTCTGGCTTTCATCTCACCCCTCTGAATTGTTTAAAATGCTTCCTCTATTTCTCATCTGTATCAGTTACAGTAGTCTAATAGCTATTAGAAGTCAATCCAAAATGTATAGGATTCAAACCTAAGTCTACTTCTTGCTTACATTACTATACCATTATAAATGAGTGAATGACAGTCATTTGGGAGCCCAGAATGATGAAAGTGTTTCAGTCTTTAACATTTAGTTTCCACTGTGGCTCTATGGGCCTTCTTTATTCCAGCCAGCTAGGAAAAAAAAAATAGTATGGAAGAGAATAAAATGTTTTTAATGGACTAAAACTGGTACTAGCGTCCATCATTTCTGTCCACATTCTGTTACTTTGAATCCAATAATATGTGATATGTAAATGCAAGGTAGACAAGAAAATGCAGCTTTAGTTGTGAGGATAGAGAAAATTATGAATATTGATGAGCAGTTCACATCTCTGTGATGCCATCTTTTGTTTAATGTATTTTAATCTAGAGTTATTAGTCCTAAAAATCCAATGTGTTATTACCTATTCACTTAAAATCTATTGTCCTAAGAGTTTGAGCTTATAGTTGTCTAAGGGTTTAATGTAAAATTTAGCATAAGTGTGCAATTTCCATATATGTAGCTTCTGTTTACATCCAGTACCAGTCTTGAAGCATAGGTGAACTCAGCACTTCTTTGATTTCTTCAGTATATGATACTGTCACACCAAAACATCAGCAGCAACATAGAAGCTACCTACAATTTCATAGGAGGGGCAGAGCACACTCACCATCAGCAAACAGTTCAATAAATCCTAGTCACACATTTTAATTCTCTATCAAAATCTTTTTTCAGCTGTGTGAGCCATTTGGGGCCTTTTTTTCATTAGCCCCTACACTTTCCACAAACTTTCTCCTGTACTCATATCAACTCTCTCTGCCCATGCCTTTCTCATATAACTTAAAATAGACCAAGTGTACTGAACATGCATACCTATACTCATCTTATTCAGGAAAAAAATAAAGACACTTTAACTGCTGATTTGACCTTTAACTGCCATGAGGTGTGATTTGCATCTTCCTCCCATATCATGCAGAAGACCTTTGCGGCTGGCTCATTTTTTTTTTTTTTCATATTACCTCTAGTTTTGCCCTTCATACCTCCTATTATACTCAATTATGCTGACTTCCTCACTATTCTTTGAAGATATAATAGGTTTTTTGTTGTTGATTGTTTGTCTGTTTCATGTCTCTGAATCTTAAGCAAAACTATAGTCCCACTCAAAACCCTTCTCCTGCCTCTCCACATAAAGGTCCCACAAACTCAGAGTGCTGGCTTGAATGTGGAGTCTTACATGCCCTCATTCCACTGTCCCTGCCATCTCAGAATTCATTTTTCTATCTTCTGTGTCTTTGCAAAATTCTGTACAAACTTCCATTTTGTGCTTATTACATTGTTTAATATGTTATCCAGGTATCTTGCTCCCAGAACAGAGACCTTGTCATTTTTGAACTCTCAGCATAGTACCTAACTTGGGCTTGAAACACAGTTTCTCAGTAAATGTTTGTTAATGCAAGAAAAATTGCCCTGAGAGTTGAAAAGCTGGCCAAGAGACAGGGAGTCTCTCAGTTCATGACCAAGGTTGAGTAACTAGTCTGGAACGCCAAGCACTCCCATGAGGGAAGCCTTCAGGATAGCTTTAATTTTCCCCCCCAAAGCACTATCATTGAAGGGGAAAAACATTTTTGGAGCTATTTTAATATGCTAGTTTCCAACAGGTTCTTAAATTACGCTTTCTGTGAAGAGAAAACTGAAGAGGAGAAGATTAAGTGAAAGGAGAATACAGAGCCAGAAGCTAAGTTCATTCCAGAAATGTTATGAGAGTTAAAACGTGCAACTTTCCCTCTCACTTCCTGGGTTTACATGCATTTAATGTAGCTCGACCTGCTGAACTCAGTGTGGGTTTCCCATGGAGTCTATCTCTTTCAGGCCAAACTCTCTGTCTATCATAGAAGATAGAGAAATAATCAATATGTCTCAACAATTCAATGAATATTGGTAAATTAATAAAATAATCCCATGCAATAAACCTAAGCTTGCTACTGTAATTATACGATAGCTAATAACAATGTGAATCTTTGCATGGAAGAACACTTTGAATGTGTAATCAATAACTCAGTCTTTTGTTATAATTTTGGCCTTGATGCTGAAGTTGACCAGAGATAAGAAATAAAATATCTCAATCAGACTCTACAGAACAATAAGGATGCATCATCCAGAGAATTAAGAAAATAGAGGCATATGCAAAGTATAATGGAAAACTTCTTAGACTTACTAATATTGTAGCTGTTCTGTGTACTTATGGTAGCTCTAGTTGCTACAAATTAACCTCCAAAACTTAATGATTTAACAGAAAAATATATTTCTTATGTTGGGCAGCTCACTTTCAAATGGATATTCAAGGATAATGGTTTCCTAATTTCCTTCCTATTGTTTCTCCCATCCTATGTTCTGGCAAATTCAACCTAGGATTCCCAAGATTATTATGTGGGTTATCTCCATCCCAGGCAGAGACTCTTAGGTGGGAGGGTTTTACAGGCCAAGTTTGTAAAGAGAGTATATTACTTCTAAGTCACTCTGTTGGCAGAAAGCCAATCATAAGACCACACCTATCTCCAAGGAAAACTGGAAATGCAGTCAACCTATTGCAAGGAGAGCGAAAGTGGTAAGAAGGACAACAATGATAAACATGGTTTTAAAAAGAGAGAATAAAATCTTTACAGTTGATCTTCGTTATTTGTGGGTTCCATATTTGTGAATTTGCCTACTCACTAAAATTTATTTATATACTCAAAATCAATTCTTGCAGCATTTGCACAATCATCTGTTTTGGTGTGTATCTTCATTTTTATTTAAGAGAACCCCCCATTTTTCATAGATACCCTTTTCCACAATAAAAAATATTTCCTTATGTTTCTGTTCATTGAGTGTTTATGCTGAAGGAATATTGAATTTAGTTAAATGCTTTTTCACATTTTTTTGAGATGATTCTGCAGTTGTTGTCCTTTATTCTACTAATATGGTATATTGTATTCATCAATTTTTGAATGTTTAATGGACTTCTGATTCCTGGGAAAAATTCCACTTAGTCGTAGTGTATAAACTTTTTCATAGATTACTGGGTTTGGTTTGCTAGTATTTTGTTTAGAATTTTTGTGTTTATATTCAAAAGCAATATTGGTTAGAATTTTTCATCTTATGATATCTTTGAGTAGATTTGGTATCTGGTTAATAATAGTCTCATAAAATGAATTGAAAGATGTTCTTCCTTTTTTAATTTTTGGAACAATTTGTGAAAAAACATGTCATTACTTATATATTTTATTTCTATTTTATTGAGCTACATCTTCAGCCCTTTTTATTTTATATTTTGAGATAAGGTCTCACTAGATTGCTTAAAGCTTTACTTAGTTGCTGAGGCTGGCTTCAAACCTGCAATCCTCCTGCCTTAGCCTCCTTAGCTGCTGGAATTACAAGCATGTGCCACCATGCCCAGCTTAAATGTATTTTAAATATTGGTGCAATTCACCAATTCTTATGGCTTGGCTATAAAGATTCCCCCAATGTGATAAACAATCCAGGAATTTTCATAGGTGAAATTATTAGCTTGTGAGATCTATAACCGAATCAGTTAATTAATCCATTTAATGGATTAATAGTTTGAAAGTATTACTGGGTGGTAACTGTAGGCAGCTGGAGCATGGATGGAGGAAGTAGGTCCCTGCAGGTACGCCCTTGTGGATAATATTTTATCCCTAGCTCCTCACTCCTCTCCCTGTTTCCCAGCTGTCATGAGCTGAGCAGCTTTCCCCCACCATGCCCTTCCACCAAGACGTTCTGCCTCACCTCGGCATGGCTAACCGTGAATAAAACCTCTGAAACCATGAGCCCAGATAAAGTTTTCTTCCTTTATGTTGTTGTTGTCAGGTATTTTAGACACAGTGATGAAAAACTCACTAACACAAATGCCTGACCTTTTTTTTCCCCCTGTGGTGGTTATTTTTGTTTTATTTTGTTTTTTAACAATAGTAATTCTATCTCTTTTTTTAATTATAGGCTTAACTAGAATTTTCTTTTTCTTCTGGAGTCACAGAAGTTTATGTCTTTCTAGGAATGTCTTCATTTCACTTGGCATTTAATTTGTTGCCATGCAATTATTCATGATATTTATTTCCTGATAATTATTTTTCTCTATATAGTCATAGTAATGTCCTAGCACCTGATTTTATAGTTTGAGTTTCCTCTTTTCTTATTTAATTTAACTAAAGATTTGTCTATTTTTGTGTTATGGTTTAGATGTGGTATCCCCCAAAAGCTCATGTGTGAGAAAGCTTTGGAGAAGAAATGATTGGGTTATATACTCAACCTAATCAGTGAAATGATCCCTGATGGGACTAACTGAGTGCTAACTGGAGGCAGGTGGAGTGTGGCTGGAGGAAGTGGTTCACTGGGGGTGGGGCTGATGGGGTATATATTTGTATCTGGAGAGTGGAGTCTCTTTCTGCTTTTCATGTGAACTGCTTCCCTCTGCCACACTCCTCCACCATGATGTCCTGTCTCACCTTAAGCCCTGAGGAGTGGAGAGGATTGAGACCTCTGAAACCTTGAGATCATAAATAAACTTTTCCTCCTCTACAGTTATTCTGGTTGGATCCTTTCAAGTCCCAGCAGTGAAAAAGCTGACTAAAACATTTTGTTTATCTTTTCAAAGAACAAGTTTTGATTTTGTTCATTTTTCTCTATTACTTTTGCATCAAGTATTTCCATTTATTTTTATTCTAATTTTTATTATTTATTTACTTCTGTTTGTTTAGGTTTAGCTTGATCTGTTTCCAGAAGCTTAGGCAGAAGATTATACCAATTTATTCTTTTAAATTTAAATTTAGGCATTTATTGATAAAATCTTTCCTCTAAACATAGTTTAGCTGCATTTTCTGAGTTTTGGTATATATGGTACATATGTGTGTGTGTGTGTGTGTGTGTGTGTGTATCTTCATTTTCCTTTATCTCTATTTTTAAATTTTCTTCTTTCATTTGATTTATTCTTCATTGGTTAATTAAGGGTGTGTTTAATTATAATTTCCACATATTATAAATTTCTTGTATTTCTTTCTGTTACTCTTGAAACCAATTTTATCCTTTTGATTGGAGAAAATACTTTGTATGATTTCAGTTCTTTTAATCATTTTAAATATATTGAAGCTCACATCATGGGCTAGTGTATGGTCTGTCCTAGAGAATGATCCATGTGCTCTTAAGAACTATTGTTGGGTAAAATGTCCTATACATATCTATTAAATCTAGTTGATATATAGTATTGGTCAAGTCTTCTTTTTTCTTGTTGCTCATTCCTTCTAGTTCTTCTATTATTATTAAAACTAGGATATTAAAGTATTCAACTATTATTGATGAACTTTTATCCTTCCTTCAATTTTACTTTTCCTTCATGTATTTTAGGGCTCTATTGTGCATATATGGTACATATCAGTGCACATATGTTATGTTTATAATTGTCATCTATTCCTGATAGACCCATTTTATCATTATAAAATGTAATATTCTCTTCTCTACTAATATTTTTGTTTTATATTCTATTTTTTCCATTATGATTATATACACTATAGCTTTTTTTGTGGTTTTTATTTATATTGTGTATCTTTTTGCATCTTTTTTCTTCAACCTATTTTTATTTTGATGTAAAGTACATTTCCTGTAGACAGTATATAATTGGATTTTGTTGCTGAAGTATTTCATGTGTTCATATTTAATGCTGTCATTGATATACTTTCATTTATGTCTGATACTTTTAGGATTTTGTTTGTTTTGCTTTTGAGTACTAGGAATTTAACCTAGGGGTACTTTACCATTGAAATAAGCAAATAAATTATATATATATATCATTTATATATATATGAGATATATATATATATATATATATATATATATATATATATATATATATATA
>NW_025999961.1:5689139-5702768 GCF_001458135.2 Marmota marmota marmota
ATATATATATATATATATATATATATATATATATATATATATATCACCCCAGCCTCTAAAATTTTTATTTTGAGGTAGAATCTTGCTAATTTTCTCAGAACTTCTCTAAGTTGCTGAGGCTGCCCTTGAACTTGAAATATTCCTGCCTCTGCCTCTTGAGTTGCTGGGATTATAGACATGTACCACCATGCTGGGCCCTGATACCCTTGATAATTTATTTTATACAGACATGTCAATTTCTTTTTTGTTCCTCTTCCCCTTCTTTACTACTTTGAATTAAATAAATATTTCTAGCATAACATTTTAATTCCTTTAAATATCTTTTTTTTTTTATTTGTTATTGTTGTTACCAAGGATTGAACCCAAGGGCACTTAACCATTGAGCCACATCCTCATCTCACTAGGTAGTTGCTCAGGACCTTACTAAGTTGCTGAGGCTGGTTTTGAACTTCTGATTCTCCTGCCTCAGCTTACTGAGCCACTAGGTCTTTTTTGCTATATTCTCATGAAGATTGGTGATTTCTCCAGAGCTTATCATACACATCTTACCAGAATCTACTTTAGATTTATACTACTTAATTCCAGTATGATAAAAAAACATTGCTTCTACGTAGCCATGATCCTTCTTCCTCTTTCAGTGCATTATTATTATGCATATTATACTGATATATGTTACTGTCACTGTTAATATATTCTTCTTATATATCTAGTAGAAAAGCTAAGAAAGAAAAAGTTTATGTTAACCTTTTTACTTGCCATTTATAGTTCTTTTTAATTGTTCCAATGAATTTAAATCACTATCTGGTATCACTTAGCTGGTGTCACAAAATCCAATTATATGCTGTCTACAGGAAATGCACTTTAGGTTAAAGATAAAATAAGTTGAAGAAAAAAGACGTAAAAAGATATATAATGTAAATAGCAACCACAAGAAAACTGTGGTGTATGTAATAGTAATGGAAAAAATAGAATGCAAAGCTATCCATCTTCTTCCTTTGTGCTGTTATTATTGAAAATCATATTTCAACAATACATATAGATTTATAATTTTTTTAATTAGTTGAAAGAAAGGAAGCATCTTACTCTGTCACTATAGCAAAATACCTGAGATTGAGTGATATATTAAGAAAGAGGTTTATTTATCTCGTGCTTCTAGAGGTAGGGAAGTTCAAGATCAGGTGACCACATCTGGGAATGGTCTTATGCAGACAGCATCATATGACAGGAATGCATACAATGGTAGTGAGCGGGCCCATGCAGAAGAGAGAAGGGAAAGGGAGTTGACCCATTTTATAGCAACCTGCTGTCACAGTAACTAATCTAGCCCTATAGTCCCTCTCAAGATGGGTCTGATCTATTCATGAAGACTCCATCCTAGAACTCAGTACCGCCCACCAGACTCTCCTTCCAATAATGTTGCACTGAGGAATTTAGCTCAACATGAGTTTTGATGGAAAAAAAAATCATCATCAAAACATAGCAGAGGTAAAACTATGCATTTATTTATTTTATGATTACATTATTACCTTGATCAGAATTCTTTGTTTCAGCTGGGATCACTTATCTTCAATGTGAGGAACTTTCTAAAGGAGTATTTTAATAAGTGAGTCTGATATAATTGAATTTGCTCAGTATTTTTCTTTCATTTTTGAAAGATTGTTTTGCTGGATGTAAGATTGTTTTGTTTTTCCAGCACATTTGAATATGTTATCCTAGTGTCCTCTGGTCTCCATTGCAATGAGAAGTCAACTGTTAATCTTATATATATCTGTTAAATATAATGTGTATATTATACAAACTGTTAATCTTATTATATATAATATCATGTTAATCTTTTACATGATAAGTCTCTTCTGTTTTCTTACTTTGTGGTTCTCTCCTTGCCATTATCTTTTTGCATGTGTTTTGTTCCAAAGAACTTTATTTACAAAAATTGGTGTTGAGCTGGGCATACTTTCCGTTGTACAGCAAAAGCATTTTGAATATGTATTTTTGTTTTTAAAATATTTTATTGATGCATTATAATTGTATATAGTAGTGAGATTCTTTGTTGCATACACAAAATATAACAATATAATTTGGTCAATTTCATCTCTCAGTACTTCCCTTTTCCTTTCTCTCCTACTACCCCTCTTCTTCTTTCTCTATTCTACGGGTCTCCCTTCTATTTTCATGTGATTCCCCACATCTCTCCCCACCTTTTTTTCTCTCTAGCTACCACATATGAGATTTGTCATTGTTTTTTGACAGCTTGATCATGATATGTCTGGGTAGACTCTTTTAAATTTTATCCTCCTTGGAGTTTTCTGAGCTTCATGGATGTGTAGATAATACTTTTCAATAAACTGCACTAGTGTATTAGTTTCCTGGTGATACTGTATCAAAGTGTTAGCACTGTTTACCAGTGACAAGTCCACGCGGAGGCAAGTTTAGAGTAGAAAGTTGAAGCTTTCTTTATTAAAGGATAGCAGAAAAGACTTCTCCCTGAGGAAGAAGGGGACCCAAGAGGTGGAATCCCTGGAAGGGTAAGATCTTCCCTCTTTTATAGCTAAGGTCTACTTTCAGCTTTCCCATATTCCTGTCCATTCCTGTTGCATTCCTGTCCTTTGTTCTGTTATCTTGCAGTGTAGGTGGGAAGGCCCAAAGGGTGGGGGACAGGTGGGCCAAAGGAGTAATCTGGGCAGGAAGGGCTTTTGGATTAGCATCTCCTTGTTTGCTGGGAGCTGCTTCACTAACATTTCCTTGGGATGGGCTCCAGGCCTTGGGGACATTTTCAATTCCCCTTTTCCTGGACTCCATTCTCAATATGGCCTTCATTCTTGATTTTACTTGATATTAGACCCGATTTACCTAACTACACTAACTATCTGTAAATCTGGCTTCAAAAGTACCAAAAATGTAGTGGTTTAGAACAATAGAAATGTCTTATAGTGTTGGAGGCCAGAGTCTGAAATTAAGGTATCATCAGGGCCATGTTCCCTGTGAAGGTGCGAGGGAAGAATCTGTTCAGTACTTCTCTACTAGTTTCTGGTAGTTCCTTGGCTTGTAGCAGCATGACTCTGATATTTATATTGCATTTACTCTATGTGCATACATATCTCTTCAACAGTCATATTGTATTAGTAATCCACATTACTCTGGTATGACCAGAGTATATATATAATATATACTCTATCATATAGATATAATATAACTCATTATATCTGCAAGGACCCTATTACCAAATAAAATCATATTTTGAGGTTTTGGGAGTTAGGATTTTAGTATATAAATTTGGATGGAAACCGTTGTTCAAACTCTAACAGTTCACTCTGGCTCCCCAAAATCCATGATCCTCCCACATACAAAAAAAAAAAATACATTCACCAAATCCTGTCATCCCCAAAAGTCTTAACTCGTTTCAGAAATTCTGAGTCCAGAAATTCATGAAATTCTGAGTCTAGAATTTCATCTTCAATACCATCTAAAGCAAATAAAGATGAGACTTTGGGTGTATCCTATCCTCTGACAAAATTTCTTTCCATTTATAGAACCATGAGACCTAGAAAACAAGTAATCAGCTTCCAAAATACAATGCTTCAGCATGCATAGGATGGACAGTTGTATTATCCCAGTCAGTGGGGAAAATTGGAAGGAAAAAAGAGTTCAGAAATTAAAACCAAACCTGAGATTCAGTTAAGAAAATTCCATTAAAGACCTAAGAGTTATCCTGTTTGGCTTGGTGCTCTGTCAAATAGCATCACATGGTATTGATGGCAGGTCATTAGGGGTGTGCCTTTTGGGGTTCTACATATCTTTGCTCTCCCAGCTCACAGTTTACCTGGGTTGCAGCTCTAGCAACAGTGGCCCTGACCCAACAGCTTCCACTGGCCTCAAGCTCCAGGTCCAAGATTTATCCATTGGCTCGACTTCTGGATCCAAGTTTCCGCCCTCTCTGGCTTCTGCATCTAAAGTTCTGCCTTGAGAGTCATTCTTCCTTCATTGTCTCTCATTTGTGTACCTATCAGTTCAAACTGATTGTGTTTCTTCTGATATAAAACTCTTAAAAACTTTGGTCTCCCATGAATGACAAGGGATTCCACACCATTAGATACATAGGTTCTTCACAAATCCTTCTTGGTTCATCACATCTATATTTCTGGCTCCTGCTGAGATGGATGATCCGATTCATAAATCAGACACCCACATAATCTCTCTAGCAAATATTTGTCCAGTCATATTTTTGCCTTGTTTCCACAGAATGTTATCTGGTTAGGCTGAGAATTTTCTGAATCAACAAGTACTGATTCCTTTTTGCTTAGTAGTTCTTTTTCATTTTATCTCTTCCTCTGTAGCTTGCATTTATGTTTTGAACTGTGGGATCTCCCAAAAGCTCATGATTGAGAATGCAAGAACAACCAGAGGTGAAATGATTATGAGAGTTGTATCCTGATCACTAATAGGGATTAACTAAGTGATAACTGTAGGCAGATAGAGTGTGGCTGGAGGAGGCAGGTCATTAGGGGTGTGCCTTTTGGGTGTTCTCTCTCCCTGCTTCTCAATTGCCATGTCCTGAGCTGCTTTCCTCCTCCATTCCCTGCCACCATGTTGTTCTGCCTCATCTTGGCCCCTGAGCAATGGAGTCAGCTTTCTATGGACTGAGACCTCTGAACCCGTGAATGCCAAATAAACTCTTCTTCCTCTAAAGTTGTTCTTGTCAGGTCATTTGGTTACCTGTGGCAAAATATCTGACTAAAACATTTGCTATACTCAGCAAGGATAAACGACCCGATCTTCTATGTAGTGATTGAAAATCTCCCGTTTAAATATCCAACTTCGTCACTTAAAAGTTCTGCTTTCCTCCCAATAGCAGAACATTTCAGCTAAGTGATCTGTCACTTCATAACAAATTTGTCTTTCTTCTAGTATCAAATAATATTGTCCTCATTTACACCTATGATCTCACCAGGACACCTTCAATATTTTTATTTTTAGCAATAATCTGTCCATGACCACATACTGTCAAAAAGATGAAAGTCAATGAGTGTTGGTAAGAATGTGAGAAAAAAAGAACCCTTGTATATTGTTATTGGGAATGTAAATTAAAATAGGCATTATGGAAAATAGTATGGAAGTTCCTTAAAAAACCAAAACCAGAACTTCCACATGATCCAGCATCCCATTTCTGGGTATTTATCTGAAAGATTTAAAATTGGTGTGTCAAAGAGATGTTTGTACTCCTATGTACACCATAGCATTATTCAAATTAAGGAATTAACTTCAGTATCTATCAGCAGATAAATAGATAAAGAAAATGTGGTGTACGCACACAGTGGAATACCATTCAGTCCAAAAAAGAAAATGCTGTCATTTGTGGTGTCATTGATTAAATTGGAGAACAATATTCTGAGTGAAATAAGCCAGGCCCAGAAAGATAAATATTGAACATTCTTACTTATATATTCAATATAAAACAATTGAATTCTCTAAAAGCAGAAAGTAGGAATGGTGGTTACAGGGTATGGTGGGTGAAGGGAGTCAAGAAGAGATGGTTAAAGAACACAAAACCTCGGACATAAGAAAGAATGTTTTTCTGAGGTCTATTGCACAGCCTGGTGAATAGAGTTAACCATAATGTATTGCATGTTTTAAAATTGCTAGAGAATAAATTTCAAGAAAAATCCAAGAAAAGGATTTGAAATGGTGGATATGTTAATTAACTTGATTTAATAACACCATGTTGTATTCATAAATCATATCACTTTGTACACCATAAATACATGCAATTTCAAATTGTCAATTTATAATAACACTTTTAAAAAGATAGGAATTCATTTCTTCACGTCAGAGATGCCAGCCAAGAATTCATGGGGCATATTCCCAGTCACAGCACTGTTTGTAGAGGCCTCAAGAATACCACTTGCCACAGGCAGCTCTTATGCTTCGGAACTTAGTTGGAAATATTCTGCCTCAGGCCACTTTCTGGATCTGGGGCTTTACCCTGTGCAAGCCATGAGAGAGGTAGGAAGTTTACAGATGCATTTGTTCAAGGATTTTATCCCTCTTAAGCAAGCAGCTTGTTTAGTGAGTTTTGGCACGGCCCTGTTGTGAAGAGCCAGGCTCTCTTTAGCACTTGAAGTATTTTGGAGGAAAGGTGCTATGCAAATTGAACTGATGCTATTTATGACTGCTTTGGTTTTCCTCTAAGTGTCTGGAATGTCTGCTCAGAGATTACCAACTTGAAGGCTCAAACAGCATGCCCAGGAAGCCTTGCCACAAGTGGTAGCTCTATCAATATCCAGTTGTGAAAAACAGAACAGAATTCTGTAGCTATTGGGAATGCTGGGGTTATTTTTGTCACATAAAAAGGTGGTGCCAGGTCATTACTCTAACATCCACCTTGGTAAATCTACATGACATGTGGTTTCCCTCGATTGTTGCTGAAATGTCTCCTTTGGTGACACTCATTAACAAACTGTAAAGTTCAAACTCTTAAACTAGTGTTCAGTGTCCTCTTTGACCCTTCTTTGGGCCTGTCTTTACTAAAAACTTACATGACAGAACCCCCTACTCTCTCAAATAGCTTTACTCACTAGTGCCCGAACTTTCCACTTTCTCATCAATGTGTTTATGTTCAGCCCACCTAGAATGGCCCCCTGACTTATCCTACATACTCTCTCCTCCTTTGCTATGCCAAAACTCAATATTCTCTATTTAAATCTTATCTATCCTTTAAGAAGTTTGCATTCTTGTCCTCCTTGGGGAACAGCTGCAGAGAACTTGTAGAGGTTCTCTGGTTTGTTCATGTGGCTGGTGTTCTCAATTTAGGTTCTGTTTTGCATTTTAGATTTGAAACTCTGTAAAGACAGGAACTGACTAAAACTCTGCCAAGAACTCTATATAATTAGAAACTGAAAAATTAATGTTTTTAATGATGCTGATGTTATGAAGACAAATAGAGGAATGCAGTAGGGAAAACCCTTGATTATTTACTCCTAGAAATTTGGTCTGTAATTTAGAAGAAAAAAATTCATATTGACCCCAGTTCCCCTGAAGAATTTTTGTAAGTGTGTCAACTCTACATCATTACTGTGCCTCGTCACAGGTGGCTGTTGTGGTCATGGGGAAGTGAAGCTAGGTTAGACCAGCTGAATGAGATTCTCAAATTAAACTTTTATGATCTTTCCCTTGGTCATAGAATAATGAGCTTCTCTAAGTAAAGATCACATTTTCTTAAATTTCTGCTCTTTCTGGAAAGATGGTACAGGAAGTGACTAGTAATGTATTCCTGTTTATCTGCCTGGTATTGTCGTTTGATATTTATCTCAACTGTGGCCGCATCATGATGGCTAATATTGATCTTCTTTATGATCCGCATTTCTTTCAGCAGGAACAAGAGTTTTTTCTCACCATAACCAAGACTGATAAACAAGAACAATGTTTGATGATGTAAGTTCAATACAAATTAGAAGCTTCCACCAATCATTGAATCATTGAGGATGACTTAAAAGCATTATCAACATTCCCTTTTATTTCTTATAGTTTCCTCTGGACATTCTATTTATAGTTTTTCCAATAATTTTTGCTATAATGACTCAGAATTGCCCTGTGCACAAAAAGTAAGCTGCTGCCAATTTCAGAATGCCTTTGGATGAACCAGGATAACATTGAGAGTCTTGCTACCTGATGTGGTAACTCTTTGATAAGGAGATACTGCTTCTGATTCTGAAATTCTGACACTCTGTTCCCTGTGACCAATCCAATTGACAAAGCAGTTCCTTGATGTGTGAAATGTAAAATATGAAGAAAACTTCTAAGTTGACCTAAAGCCACATCCCAAGTGGCCCTATCTTAATCAATAAATATACTAAAAGGTTATAGGTATAATGCTTTTATTTTTTGATTCTTTTTTGTTAACCATTTTGTTTTGTCTTACAGTAACATGGTATAAGAATTTTAGAAATAAGCCTTCATTTGACTCTAAATCACCAGTAAGATTTGGTGCTTAGTTTTTGATGAGAAGGAATGAATTCATTTTTTCTTGCCATGACTCATGACTTGTGATCAAACAGCCACTAGCAACTCATGATGTGCTAAGAAGCATCAGGCGAGTCATAGGAAATCACTTGCAGAGGTTAGACTATACATAAATATTTGTTAGCCTGCTAGGGTGTTTTCCTAATTGTAAAAATGTTAGAGAAAATATGAAGAAAATGTGCACCATTTGCTTAGAGAAAGAATGCTTTATATTCTATGCCAATGTCTCTTTTCTTCTTTTACTTTCTTACTTTTTTAAGGATTAGGAATTAAAAATATTTGGTGCAACCTTAGATATAATAGGATCCAGTGACAGAATATAATTGTGAATTTCTCTAGCTTACAATCTGTTTTAACCGTTTTCTTTACCTCTGTGCACAGTTGTCTTCTGGGTAAAGAACCTTACTTGTTACCACCCACCTTCTTGATTAGTATTGACTAAATCATAATATGGATCCTCCTGGGGGACTTTCTGTTGAGTAAAGTTATTTCCTTTACTGGATCCTTCCCAGTATGGTGTTTGTCTGAATTTTTTGGTTGTTATCAAAACAGTCTCCTAAGCCCACGGTCTGGGTTCTGATTTGGATTGGAGAGTTGCAATTTCATAAGGATCAAATGAATGTGCATTTCTGGAAGGAAGAAACATTTTTTGTGGTCATGGCAAATGCCACTGGACATCACCAGTGTTAGACTTAGGGGCATCTGAGAAGAATGTGATATTTTCCCTATTTGTGCTTCTTGCTTTTTGAAGCTAGATTCCTTGATTTAGTGGCATGCTCTTATATTGGAATAATTTTTTCTTATTGTGTTTATAGATACACTTGGTCATAATCCAACCCCAGTATTTGGGAGCTGCCTAGATTAAATGTATGTAAGGAATCTGAGCTATGAATTGACAATAAAAAATTGGATGCCATTATATTGCCATTTCTGCATTGTTCAAAGTTAAAATGAAGGGTATATATAAAGATAAATGCTTTAGCTCCTTTTAAAATTTTGTGTATATCAGGATTTTTTTGAAAGAGATATATGGAAACTATGGATAAAGGTATGAATGGTTTAGTGGTGAAATAAGGAGATAGGCATGAAAATAAATAGGGATATAGATTAATTTGATGATGAATTAGGAAACATTGATAGAAAATACACATTTTAATAATATGTTTCTATATAGTTTATTTTGAAATAATTTTAATAGAAAAATTACAATACAAATGAGTATCCTTCTTCATACAGGTCCGCAGACTGTTAACATTAAACCACACTTGTTTCACTCTTTTGTCTAACCTAAATTCTCCAATGTTTCCAAAACTAAGAACACACTCCTAGATAATCAAGAGTACCCATCCAAAGCAATTTATAGTCCTATCACATGACTCTCCAATCTACATATCTATCAAATTTCATCAGCTTTCCCAACTGTGTCACTTAGTGCTTCTGGTTCCACATCTCATGCAGATCATGAGTTACATTTTGTACTCATACCTCTTTCATGGTCATATCTGTACTTAACTAGAACAGTTCCTTAATTTTTCTCTGACTTCTATGGTCTTGACTGTTTAAAACAATGAGGGTATTTTGAAGGTGTTTTAATTTGAAGGCTGTTTCTCAACCTGAGTCCATCTGATGTTTCCTTGGGACTACTCTCTGCTTATGGTTTTCTGGCAGAAGTAACGTGTTTTTCTCAATGCATGATATTACAAGGGCATACAAAGTCTACTTGTCCCATTAACTTTCATCACCAGGTTACAGCCTACCAGGTTTTTCCACTGCACCATTATCATTTTCCTTCTTGATGATTGATAATTTTTTTTGAATGGGCATGTTCCAAAATTATGTTAATATAATTTTCTGCACCAAAATTCCAACCACCAGCCTTAGCATACTCTAAGGAATCTCTTTTGAATAAACCACTTTTATAGAATGTTGCCAAATCTCTGTTAGTTGTAATTCTACAATAAGAAAAGTTTTCCCTTGTATTAGTCTGGTTTCTCCAGAGAAATAGTACAAATAGGATTGATCTATCTATCTAGATCTGCCTAGATCATTCTACAAACATATGTGTAAAGATATAGACATAGATACAGAAATATAGAAAGATATTTATGATAAGGAATTGGCTCATGTATTTATGAAGGCTAAGCAGTTCCATGATCTGCAGTCAGCCAGTTTAAGACCCAGGAGAGATGAAGGTATAGTTCCAGTCCAAGACTGAAAGCTGAAAACCAGGAGAGACAATAGTGTAAGTTCCAATCAGAATCCAAAGGCCTGAGACCAAGAGAACCAATGCTGTAAATTACAATCCAAGTCTGAATCTAAAGGAAAGAGAAGACTGATGTCCCAGCTTGAAGACAGTCAGAAAAAGAGAGTGAATTCTTCCTTAATCTGCGTTTTTTATTCTATTCAGGCCTCCAGCAAATTGAATGAGGCCCATACCCATAAAGGAAGGTAATATGTTTAGTAATTCTGCTGATTCAAATATTGGTCTCACCCAGAAACACCCTCACAGACATACCCAGAGGAATTTTTAAACAAATATCTGGACACCTCATAGGTCAGTAAAGTTGACACATAGAAAGTCCACCCTTGTCAACATGGCATCCACAAGTATCTTCTTAAACTATTCTTAATTTTCAAATGAAGAAATAACTATTATAATTCCCTATAACTTAAATACTACAAGTAAAGTTAATGATATTTAAAAACTATGATATAAAGTCAATATATTTTATATGGTAAATGTTTTAGTCAGCTTTTTGCTGCTGCAACCAAAAGACCGGACAATAGCAATTAGAGGAAGAAAAGTTTAATTTAGGGTTCATAGTTTCAGAGGTCTCAGTCCATGGAAGCCTGGCTCTATTCCTAGGGGCTCAAGTGAAGCAGAACATCCTGGCTGAGGAAAGCAGCTTAGAACATTACAAGGAAACAGAGAGAGCTCTCTTCATGAGGACAAAATATAAACCCCAAAGGCACACCCCCAGGGACCCACCTCCACTAGACACCCCCTACCTTCCTACAGTTACCACCCAGTTAACTCCTATCAGGGGATTAATGCACTGATTAAATTAAACCTATTCAAACCCAATCAATTTACCTCTAAATCTCCTTGGATTGTCTCACATGAGCTTTTGGGGAGACACTTCATATCCAAACCATAACAATAAGTGAATAAAGGAAGGAAGAAAACAAAATATTCAGATACAAATATAATTATAAAAAATATGAAAGAAATATTGACAATTACAATTCACATTTCTATAATTGGTAATATAGTCCCAGATGATATTTATAGCTATGTTTTTCCACTACATTTTCTGTGTTCCCTTTGTCTTCAATAAGTACCTCAGCTGGTCATGGTTCTAGGAGTCTTTATTTCCGAATAATGTAATCCATTCGAAATCAAGGCAGGGCATAATGATACTGAGAGTGGCTCTACTAGATCCCCTGTGTTTCAGAAATACTCTTTCCCACTTCATTGTGGTTTAGCAGTCCAGTGCCTCCTTGGTGGTCGGGATGCATCACACCAGTCAGCAAGTAACTCCTTCTTTGCCTCTGATTCAGAGGTATAACTTCCAGTTCAATGGAAATATTGTCATATCCTCTGGTACAATGAGTCCTCCCTTTGCAACCCAAGTCCAGAAAAGCATAAAGTCATGAGAGAAGAAGATAAAAATGTTCCTATTGAGTTACTAAGAGTAATGCCACTCTTGTTTCCACTCCTTGGGTCTATATCTATGAATCCTGGCTATTGAAAAAAATGAAACTACATAGTGAGCCTTGATCCAAAGAGTATGTATCCTATTAGAGAACCCTGCCCTAGCCCTAAAATGTATTACTTCCTAGCTGCTGCTCTGAAACTCCCAAAGGTAATTCCACCACTTTATCAAACTAGCTGCTTCAGGATCTGAAACATGGTAAGACCAGTGAATTCCATGAGCATTCATCCATTGCCACACTTTTGCTGCAAAGTGAGTTCCTTGGTCAGCGTCAGTGTTGTGTGGAATACCATTATGATAGAATAGGCATTCTATAAGTCCACCTATGAAAATTTTGGCAGAAGCCTTGCATAAAGGTTAGACCAGTTCATATTTAGAATATCTATTCCAGTAAGAATAGAACACTGCCTCTTCCACAATGAAAGCAGTCTAAAGTAATCAACCTGTCAGCTGACCACACAAGGGAATGGTGCCAAATCAAGGACTCGGTCTTGCTCTCTACTGGTAGCAAATTGAGCATGTGTGGCTGTAGTTAGGTTGACTTTGATAAGTGCATGTTGCTGAACCTATGCAGAACCTTCATCTGCCACTATAGTTATTTTGTTCATTAGTCCATTGGGTGAGGATAGGAGTGGTGGAAGAAAGGGGCTCACTGGTCTCCATAGAATGGGTGATCCTTCCCATTTGATTAAAATCCTTCTCTGCTGTGTTCAACTTCAACTTTTTGCCCTTTCAGAGAGGTCTGTCTGCACAGATTTTCCCCAAACTTTCTCATCACCAAGTTTTCACTCATGTTCCTTCCAAGTCCCATCAAGTCAAATCATTGACTACAGCCGCATTAATCAGTATATAATTACATGCCTAACTAGTTCTCCTTTCACAAAGTGAGTAGCCTGTTGCACTACTTAGAGCTGTCCACTGGGAGGATTTCCTTTCACTATTGTCCTTCAGGGATGACCCAGAAAAAGGCTGTAGTGCTGCAACTGTTAACTTTGAAGGAGGTCCCTGAACATCATAAGAAGAATGAGCTGTAATCAAGCCAGAGTCTTCTCTTTTTCTTTATCAACTATTTGTAGGGAATTTTCCACGAGATCATAGGTGCAGGCCTGGGAAAGAGAAGACAGTATAGCAGAAGTAGGAAGCATAATGGAACTCTTCTTGCAATTTAATTTTGCCTTCAGGGCCTACCTGGGACAAAGCATGTATATATCACTTGCAATTGGTGATGGGAATGCTGCTGTATATGCCCAGTTTGTTTACTTAGTGAGTCAGATTACACCTCAGTTTATGATAGGCAGCTCAGTTTCCATGATAACTTTGTAGGCTATCCTGTGATTTAATTGTCCCCTTAAAAATTCTTGTTGAGAGCTGAGCGTGGTGGTGCACACCTGTAATACCAGTGGCTCAGGAGGCTGAGGCAGGAGGATGGTAAGTTCAAAGCCAGCCTCAGAAACTGTGAGGCATTAAGCAAGTCAGTGAGACTTTGTCTCTAAATAAAATACAAAATAGAGCTGTGGATGTGGCTCAGTATTCGAATGCTCCTGAGTCCAATCACCAGTACCCACCCCCCGCAAAAAAAAAAAAAAAAAAACTCAAGTTGAAATTTTATTGCCATTGCGACAGTATTAATCGGTGAGAATCTTAAGTGGAAATCAAAAATTGTTAACTTTAAAGTAGAATATGCTGGGCATGGTGGTGTATACCTATAATCCCAGCAGCTTGGGAGGCTCACAAGTTCAAAGCCAGCCTCAGCAAAAGCAAGGCACTAACCAACTCAGTGAGACCCTGTCTCTAAATAAAATACAGAATAAGGCTGGGGATGTGGCTCAGTGGTTGAGTGCACCTGAGTTCAATTCCTGTTACCAAAAAAAAAAAAAAAAAAAAAAACACAGAAGTC